>NC_073692.1:301274003-301574003 GCF_029784155.1 Uranotaenia lowii | reverse complement strand
AAGTATCAGTAACCTCAAAATAGTGACTTGACACCTATAATGAAGTTGTGTAGTTTAACAATTGTCACAACTCTCTCATACAAAATTTGTCTCAAAACTCGCTTTGAAATAAGATAAACGAATTTTTCGTTTTTTGAGATTAGTTTTGAAAAATGTCTTTTAAAGCTGTTGTTTTGAAAGATAGAGCTTTGGCGTCTTCAACAAAGATTCTTAAAATTTGATGATCTTTTCTCAAGATGTCATAGTGTTAAAATGATAAATACAAAAAAAATATCTCACTTAAAGGTCAATTGATCAGGAAAATTTATAATAAAATACGCTCATTTATAATGATGAAACATTGTAGAACATACCATAAAGCTATTTTGAAAATAAGGCCTGGCTTCGAAAAGCCCATGATCACGTTTTTCGAATTTTAAACCACTGTGCATTCCTCCGATGTTAGAAGTTGAAATCATTCATTTCGAATCGGTTCAGTTTTGGTTCGAATTCAGTTAGTTTTTCTTGACCGAGCTTGAAACAATGAAACGATAAGTTCTGTTTTTCCGTCGCAGCAACCAGATTTAGTATCTGTTAAAATTTGTATACGAAAACATTGGCTGCAAAAATATCTCGAGAGATCTTTGTAAGGTTTTTTCCGTACTTCACGTACTTTTTTGTTCTAAATTTTACCAAAATTTAAAATTTTCATTTAAAATGATAAAAGGAGATAAAAATTGAGAAAATAAATTTTCATTTGAATGCCCATAATTTCAAATCTGCACTGAAGGCTCTAAACGCTCCCCACCCACATTTTTTCAATTAAAAAAAAAATTGACAAAAATGTTTTCAACATTTTTTGCTCGGAAACTTACTTAAGTTGTACAATTATAAGAATTTCTCTGAAAATAACTTATTATTTTCATATTTACTTAATTTTAATTACCGAAATTATTTGAAATGTTTTAAAGGCTTAGTAAAGTGTTTCCAATATTAAAATTTTCTAACAGCTTGCTGCAAAATGTTTCATATCCTAGGAAGGTTCATTGTGCTGAAATCAACTCAAACTTAACACAAAGAAAATTAAATCAAATCAAATAGACATAAATTCCAGATTTTATGCTGAACACTTTTTTTATTTACCTTTTTTTTACTAGAAAAAAATAATATTTTATGTTAGATTAAAGTTTTATGACAATTTTGCAAATATTTATCAAAATTTAGAAATGGAAGTATCAAGAAGTGTTTCTAAACTATCATTTTTTTGGATGTTCTTATCACCATACAATTCATGTCAATTTCAAATGAGAAAATACACTATAAAGAATGTTGATGTTGAATTTTCGACTGTACATATGTTTTGTTGAATTTATTATCGGCAAATCAGTCCAGTTTCTTACAAAAATTTATTTTAATTCTCCGTTTCGGTTTCGTATAACACCTGAATCAGGGATTAAAATGGTAAATTTTATTGTGCTTTAGTGAAAGCGTTCTGTCCGGTCTATTTCATGATGGATTCCAATAATTAATTTTCAAATTTTCTACACTCAAAACACTTATTAGTACTTTTAGGCGATATGATTGTTGAAAATTTTTGAAATTTTAAATTGAATTATTGGAATCCAATATGAAATAGACCGGACGATACGCTTTTACTAAAGCACAATAAGATTGACCATTTTGATCCCTGATGAAGGTGTTATACGACACCGAAACGTAGGATTAAAATAATTTTTTGTTAGAAACTGGACCGATATGCCGATAATAAATTCCACTATAAAGATTTTTTAAAAAATATTTCACTAATTTATTGTTTTCCATATTTCGTATCCATAAAATATTACTATTAGTTCTTAATTATTTTTAAAATTTTGTAAATTTTGATCAGCAAATTGGTTCTATGATTTGATCAATAATCAGTAGAAAGTTTCAGAAATCGTGATTTAAATGTGTTTTGGGAGTTATTCCTGATAACTTCTGGAAATTTATATTGATATTATTTTAAAATGTTAAATTGATGATTTTGTGTGAAGTTTCGAGAAAACTGAATTAAAAGTTCCAAAAAGAAATCAATCTAGTTCGCAATCCGTAAGATTCCTTGGTCAGATCACAAATTTGAAGAAAAAAGAGCTTCTGATGTTCGAAACCGTTCTCCAAAAATGGCAAAAAAGGCAGCTCAATTAGCAATATGTTGCAGTCCAGAAATGTCAGAATCTCTTCAACATAAAATTAGTGTAGAGTTATGAGGATTTTTTTTTATGACCAAAACTCTAACAACGCCTAACATTGATGTCCTCAAAAAATTTACAACGTTCCCAACCAATATTCACTTTACCGTGCTTTATCATTTTATTAAAAGTTTCCGAATCAACTTCCATAGCAGCAATCATGCTTCCATTTCTAATTTTTTTCAATATGAACTACCTTGATTACAGAGTCGTGCAAACTGTTTGGTTTTTACATATCTCTACAAAAATTTTATCTTCAAAATAATCCTCTTCTACAAATCTCATAAATTTAATCTTATGTTTTCAAGTTGATTTATATCTGCATGTGCCATAAAAGTCTGTACCTTTTCCTTTGTCGCACATTTAATCAAAACTTCTGTTGTTGATTCAATGTAACGAACTGATTTTACTCCCAAAGCCACCAGATCAAATTAAGATCTCAAGTCTTTATGCGTTACATCAATATTCTGTTCTTTAATTGGTTTTAACCGAAAACAGTTTCCTCCAATTTAGCGAATGAAGTATTTTGGCTTATGTCATTTTTGTCAACGGTATTATGTTTGTCCGAATTTCTATCATATGTCACTTGCTTACTAATAACATTTGACACTGATGTTTGCCTTTTTAGGATTTTACATATATGGGTATATATGTACATATATACCCATTGTATTATCCATTTGAAGAAAATTATCAAAATTACTGGATTGAAATTAAGTATTCTAATCTTGGAAGTATACAGAAAAGTCATTCAAGCCGGAACAAATATCATTTTCTCCTTTTGTAGACTTTTAAGAAAAACGTATAGGAGAAAAATAAAGTTTATTTTTTCCAAACTGATAAACTATTCAAATATTCAAACAGTTTCAATAGCGAAAACTAATTTTGAAAAATCTGAGGTAAATTCTGATTTTTTTCAATTTTACCTATATCTCGGGTTATTGAAACCTTAGTGACAAAAAAAAGAATCCCAAATTTTCTCCAGCCCAGTTCATATTTTAAATAACAGTGGATTTCTTGAAGATGGTTTTGCGTGGAAAATACATTTAAAAAAACTGACGCCAGAAAACTGTGCTTTGATTAGTTGCTGGGTATTAAGTTTCAATAAAAGAAGCGTAAGAATTTTTTCTTATGAACTAAAGAAACAGATTCTTAAAAGGAACCGGAACTCGTCGATAAAGCGTTAATATATTTGAAAGTATCATGTCCGTTTCGAAAGCTTGATTTGCACCTCAATAATATTTACCATGTAATGAATTATCTGATGCAGAAAACAATTAGCTAGTTCTTGAGATAAGTTTGTTTGAAAGCTGGTGAAAAAAAACAACAATATTTAAACACGTCCTTCAGGGCTCGCGAATCTCGTCAACAATCAATCTTTCATTTTAAGGAACCTACGAGCAAAACATCTCGGAATTGCGCTTCAGCACAACCTGTGATAAATATGCAATTAACTGCCAATATAATTGAATGCTTCGGATGCACACTGGCAATGTAAAACATATACACACACCCCCCTTGGAGAGTTGTTCCCTGCTATTTTCCATCTAGGTAGGTATCTATTTCTAGTCAAATGTAGATGTGGGGATAGGATCTTACACTTTCGGAGCCGGCGGAAGGCAAACACGTTTTCATTAAGATCACATCGAACCACGTGCATTCGCAACGAGAGTGAGGAAACTGCCAAACTAAGTGCATTCAAGTCCTGAATCAACAAGTGTGAAATGCGCGCGTACCCCCGTATGGAGACAGCGCCATCAATAGCAAATCTTTGTGAACGCACCCCAAGATCCGAAGAAAATGCGGGAAAAGATTCATCAAATAGCTATCTTACCTGTCAACACGCATGAGACGTTTCATTCTACGATGACGGTCTCAATGCTCAAGAAGTTTAAATTTAGTCATTTCTTATGACATGTAACATATTTACAAAAAATGGATAAGGTAACTACAGTTTGTGATCAATCAAAACTCTATATTTATTAAATTTTCTAGAACTGTGGCATTGTATTCAATTGAAGACTTTCTGAAATGAATTTATCACAAAACTATCAAATCAACACTCTAAAAGCCCGAATGATCATTCAAAGCTTATGCCATCGCAAAACATTTCCATAAATACACATTGCAAATTTGTTTAACCGAACGCGCGACCGTGACGATGCGAATCGAGCGAACTTGACGTGTGGGATTTAGCCGGAATATGACAGTAGTGCAGTCAGTTGGTAGAACGTGTCGTCATGCTTGAGCGATTTGAAAACTATTTCCACCTACACCTACTTTCAACTATTTGGACGAACGGCCACTCTGAAGAGAGGCGGACAAGTTGGCAGCTAAATTCCCGGATTGATCCGTCAATGTTGTGGCACACACGTTCCGACAAATAGCTGTTTTCCCCTCGGGATCGAATCAATCCGTAAGACACCATTCTGAAATTTTCACTGGGTTTAATTCAAGTGGATTATTGTCGACAGAATGATTGTTTTTATGTTTTTGAACGATTTATACGTAATAGATTATAGAGTAGTTTCAAAACGCTTATTCACAGGGGAACTTTGATCCTTGGACCATATTTCGCGAACATTCGTAGATAGCATATTGAATCATACACCTGAAGAACTCTTCACGTGAGCGCTACGTGAAAATGTACATGATTTTTTGCTACCATGACAATCACGTGAATCCTAAGTGAATTTCAGATAGTAAACAGTGCTCGCAGAGCAAGCAAAATCCACTTAATTGGCCGCCGGCCCTGGCCTAGAGGATAGCATCCAAGACTTCTAAGACATAGGTCATGAGATACACCTTCTGTGGGTTGGTGGTTTTAGCTTTTGTAAGATGCTAGCCATCCTATCCTTAAAAGGTGTACACTTAGAGTTGAGATAATGGAATCTCTTCGAGGAAACATCGAGTTTCATTGAGATCCTATAAGTGTTTGTGTTCGTTTTTAAATTTTCATATGAGTATGTATTAATGTGTAAAACCTCAATTTGATACACTTGACAATGGATTCTAGGCTTTTCTTACAGTCTGGTAATTATATGTGGATACATATTATACGAAATTATAAACATATAATAGTTTTTTAAAATCTGTTTCATCATATTATGATTAAAGAATTTCTAACGCAGTAAATCCAAAATTATTTGAAAATGCAAAAAGTCAAAATTAATCAGTAAAAATAGCCTAAAAGTAATTGAAAATTATTTTAATATTCGTATAAATAACATTATTCGTTACTAATTGGTGATTTATATTTCAAATCCCCAACGTTTGTCCGGATTGACCTCTGAAGTAAAGAAAACAAGTGTTTTGAAAACACAATTGGGAAAAATTACAATCGCTGGAGAAAAAATACAATGCTTTAACGGAGGGTCCAACAATCGGTCGAACAAGTGATTTTGTCAATTTTATTTTTTTATTTCAATTTTATCACTTTTGTAAATTGCATGATATTTTTGGTAAAATTGAGAGATTTTAGAAAATTTAAAACAAAAGAACAAAAATTGACAAAATTAGCGAAACTGAGAAAAAATAGAAAAAATTTACAAAATTGACTAAAGATTCATAATTACAAAATTAACATAAATAATGAAATTGGCCAAATTGACAAAACTAACAACAATGAAAAAACTGACGAAATCGACAAAAATGACGATATTGACAGAATTGACCAAACTTGAAAAAAAATTACAATATTGTAATAAATGAAAAAAGATCAAAGTTGACTAATTTAAAAAAAAATGATGAAAAAAAACAACAAATTGACGAAATTGATAAAATTAAAAAAAAAATAAAAAGTGAAAAAAAAAACATACAAAATTGACCACATTGATAAAATTAACTAGTTAGACAAAATTGACAAAATTGATAAAACTTGCAAAATAAACATAATTGACATCAATTTCAAAAGCTAATTTTGTCGATTTGTAATTTATGTCATTTTTTGTAATTTTTCAAATTTTTGTATTTATGTAATCAATTTTCAAATTTTATTATTTTTGAAATGTTTGTAATTTTCGTAATTTTTGAAATTTTTGAAATTTTTGTAATTTTTGTAATTTTTGTTATTTTTTTTCATTTTTTTTTTCATTTTGTTCATTTTTGTCATTTTTGTCATTTTTGTCATTTTTGTCATTTTTGTCATTTTTGTCATTTTTGTCATTTTTGTCATTTTTGTCATTTTTGTCATTTTTGTCATTTTTGTCATTTTTGTCATTTTTGTCATTTTTGTCATTTTTGTCATTTTTGTCATTTTTGTCATTTTTGTCATTTTTGTCATTTTTGTCATTTTTGTCATTTTTGTCATTTTTGTCATTTTTGTCATTTTTGTCATTTTTGTCATTTTTGTCATTTTTGTAATTTTTGTCATTTTTGTCATTTTTGTCATTTTTGTCATTTTTGTCATTTTTGTTATTTTTGTCATTTTTGTCATTTTTGTCATTTTTGTCATTTTTGTCATTTTTGTCATTTTTGTCATTTTTGTCATTTTTGTCATTTTTGCTATTTTTTTCATTTTTGTAATTTTTTTAATTTTTTAAATTTTTGTCATTTTTGTAATTTTTGTAATTTTTGTAGTTTTTGTAATTTTTTTAATTTTTTTAATTTTTGTAATTTTTGTAATTTTTGTAGTTTTTGTAATTTTTGTAATTTTTGTCATTTTTGCTATTTTTTTCATTTTTGTATTTTTTTTAATTTTTTTAATTTTTGTCCTTTTTGTAATTTTTGTAATTTTTGTAATTTTTGTAATTTTTGTAATTTTTGTAATTTTTGTAATTTTTGTAATTTTTGTAATTTTTGTAATTTTTGTTATTTTTGTAATTTTTGTAATTTTTGTAATTTTTGTAATTTTTGTCATTTTTGTAATTTTTGTAATTTTTGTAATTTTTGAAATTTTTGTAGTTTTTGTAATTTTTGTAATTTTTGTAATTTTTGTAATTTTTGTAATTTTTGTAATTTTTGTAATTTTTGTAATTTTTGTAATTTTTGTAATTTTTGTAATTTTTGTAATTTTTGTAATTTTTGTAATTTTTGTCATTTTTGTAATTTTTGTAATTTTTCGTAATTTTTGTAATTTTTGTAATTTTTGTAATTTTTGTAATTTTTGTAATTTTTGTAATTTTTGTAATTTTTGTAATTTTTGTAATTTTTGTAATTTTTGTAATTTTTGTAATTTTAGTAATTTTTGTAATTTTTGTCATTTATGTAATTTTTGTAATTTTTGTTATTTTTGTTATTTTTGTAATTTTTGTAATTTTTGTAATTTTTGAAATTTTTGTAATGTTTTTTGTAAGTTTTGTTATATTTGTAATTTTTTTTGTAAGTTTTGTGATATTTGTAATTTTTTGTAATTTGTGTAATTTTTGTAATTTTTGTAGTTTTTGTATTTTTTGTAGTTTGTGTAATTTCTGTTATTTTTGTAAGTTTTGTAATTTTTGTAATTTTTGTAATTTTTGTAATTTTTGTAATTTTTTAATTTTTGTAATTTTTGTAATTTTTGTAATTTTTGTAATTTTTTAATTTTTGTAATATTTGTAGTTTTTGTAATTTTTGTAATTTTTGTAATTTTTGTAATTTTTGCAATTTTTGTAATTTTTGTAATTTTTGTAATTTTTGTTATTTTTCGTAATTTTTGTAATTTTTGTAATTTTTGTAATTTTTGTAATTTTTTTAATTTTTGTAATTTTTGTAATTTTTGTAATTTTTGGAATTTTTGGAATTTTTGTAATTTTTGTAATTTTTGTAACTTTTATAATTTATGTAATTTTTGTAATTTTTGTCATTTTTGTAATTCTTGTTATTTTTGTAATTTTTGTAATTTTGTAATTTTTGTAATTTTTGTAATTTTTGTAATTTTTGTAATTTTTGTAATTATTGTAATTTTTGTAATTTTTGTAATTTTTGTAATTTTTGTAATTTTTGTAATTTTTGTGATTTTTGTAATTTTTGTAATTTTTGTAATTTTTGTAATTTTTGTAATTTTTGTCATTTTTGTCATTTCTGTCATTTCTGTCATTTCTGTCATTTCTGTCATTTTTGTCATTTTTGTCATTTTTGTCATTTTTGTCATTTTTGTCATTTTTGTCATTTTTGTCATTTTTGTCATTTTTGTCATTTTTGTCATTTTTGTCATTTTTGTCATTTTTGTCATTTTTGTCATTTTTGTCATTTTTGTCATTTTTGTCATTTTTGTCATTTTTGTCATTTTTGTCATTTTTGTCATTTTTGTCATTTTTGTCATTTTTGTCATTTTTGTCATTTTTGTCATTTTTGTCATTTTTGTCATTTTTGTCATTTTTGTTATTTTTGTCATTTTTGTCATTTTTGTCATTTTTGTCATTTTTGTCATTTTTGTCATTTTTGTCATTTTTGTCATTTTTGTCATTTTTGTCATTTTTGTCATTTTTGTCATTTTTGTCGTTTTTGTCATTTTTGTCATTTTTGACATTTTTGTCATTTTTGTCATTTTTGTCATTTTTGTCATTATTGTCATTTTTGTCATTTTTGTCATTTTTGTCATTTTTGTCATTTTTGTCATTTTTGTCATTATTGTCATTTTTGTCATTTTTGTCATTTTTGTCATTATTGTCATTTTTGTCATTTTTGTCATTTTTGTCATTTTTGTCATTTTTGTCATTTTTGTCATTTTTGTCAATTTTGTCATTTTTGTCATTTTTGTCATTTTTGTCATTTTTGTCATTTCTGTCATTTTTGTCATTTTTGTCATTTTTGTCATTTTTGTCATTTTTGTCATTTTTGTCATTTTTGTCATTTTTGTCATTTTTGTCATTTTTGTCATTTTTGTCATTTTTGTCATTTTTGTCATTTTTGTCAATTTTGTCATTTTTGTCATTTTTGTCATTTTTGTCATTTTTGTCATTTTTGTCATTTTTGTCATTTTTGTCATTTTTGTCATTTTTGTCATTTTTGTCATTTTTGTCATTTTTGTCATTTTTGTCATTTTTGTCATTTTTGTCATTTTTGTCATTTTTGTCATTTTTGTCATTTTTGTCATTTTTGTCATTTTTGTCATTATTGTCATTTTTGTCATTTTTGTCATTTTTGTCGTTTTTGTCATTTTTGTTATTTTTGTCATTTCTGTCATTTCTGTCATTTCTGTCATTTTTGTCATTTTTGTCATTTTTGTCATTTTTGTCATTTTTGTCATTTTTGTCATTTTTGTCATTTTTGTCATTTTTGTCATTTTTGTCATTTTTGTCATTTTTGTCATTTTTGTCATTTTTGTCATTTTTGTCATTTTTGTCATTTTTGTCATTTTTGTCATTTTTGTCATTTTTGTCATTTTTGTCATTTTTGTCATTTTTGTCATTTTTGTCATTTTTGTCATTTTTGTCATTTTTGTCATTTTTGTCATTTTTGTCATTTTTGTCATTTTTGTCATTTTTGTCATTTTTGTCATTTTTGTCATTTTTGTCATTTTTGTCATTTTTGTCATTTTTGTCATTTTTGTTATTTTTGTCATTTTTGTCATTTTTGTCATTTTTGTCATTTTTGTCATTTTTGTCATTTTTGTCATTTTTGTCATTTTTGTCATTTTTGTCATTTTTGTCATTTTTGTCATTTTTGTCATTTTTGTCATTTTTGTCATTTTTGTCATTTTTGTCATTTTTGTCATTTTTGTCATTTTTGTCATTTTTGTCATTTTTGTTATTTTTTGTCATTTTTGTCGTTTTTGTCATTTTTGACATTTTTGTCATTTTTGTCATTTTTGTCATTTTTGTCATTTTTGTCATTTTTGTCATTTTTGTCATTATTGTCATTTTTGTCATTTTTGTAATTTTTGTCATTTTTGTCATTATTGTCATTTTTGTCATTTTTGTCATTATTGTCATTATTGTCATTTTTGTCATTTTTGTCATTTTTGTCATTTTTGTCATTTTTGTCATTTTTGTCATTTTTGTCATTTTTGTCATTTTTGTCATTTTTGTCATTTTTGTCATTTTTGTCATTTTTGTCATTTTTGTCATTTTTGTCATTTTTGTCATTTTTGTCATTTTTGTCATTTTTGTCATTTTTGTCATTTTTGTCATTTTTGTCATTTTTGTCATTTTTGTCATTTTTGTCATTTCTATCATTGTTGTCCAAATAATGCAAAAAACTAATAAATTGGCATAAATTGCACGGAATCTTGTATGTAAAAAAATTGCATACTATATCATTGCACAAAACCTGTAAATCAAGTAATTTATTATCGAAAAATTCAATAAAATCAATAATACATAAGGTGATAAAGCTCCCATCTTCCACAATTTGTTATTCATCTTGTAATATTTCGGATATTTGATATGAAGTGAATGAAAAAAAGGTTAAATTTATCTCGAAAGAGGGGTGGAAAAAATTTCCGCAGCTATTCGGTAAATTTTACGTTGTTTTTATTTTCCGTGAAAATGATGAATACATGGCAAAATTTTTACTACTCATGAAAAATCTTCTTCTCCTTCACCTAGAATTTCTCTTTTCGATAGCACCAACTGTTGGATCCTCGCATACTGTATTCTTCCACCTAGATTTTTTGTCAATAAGTTATTCAGAGCTACGTGAACATCACATAAGATGCACCAAAGCCCTTTCTACTTGGCGGATCCCTGAATTTTCACGTAAATCGAATGTGTGTTTGTTTTGACAGCAAACGGCTATATGAACTTCACATACGGATTAAGTGAATTTGTATTAGATTCTAAGTGATTCACGTAAGTCAAGCAAAAATTTATCAATGAGCATCTACGTGAAAATCCAAGTGAATTTAACATTCCTTTTCGGCTGAGTGTATAAATTGTGAATCACGCTTTCGAATAAATCACCTTAATTCATAACACACTCAGCCGAAAAGAAAACGTTAAATTCACCTAGATTTTCACGTAGGCACTCATTACGTGAATTTTTGCTTGGTTTACGTGAAGCACTTGGAAGCTAATACGAAATCACTTAATTTTTACGTGAAATTCCCATAGTTGTCATGCTTCAAAACAAAGACACGTTCGATTTACGTGAAAATCCAGTGAACCACCAATCACAAACGGGTTTGTTGAATTTTATGTGATGTTCACTTAGCTCTGAAGGGCTCATTTGCGTAAAATCTATGTGAAAGAATAAAGATACCCAATATGGCGCGCGCGAATTCAAGTGCTATCGACTGTCGTAAAGAGCAGTTTTTATTGCGTTGGAGAAGCTGTATTTTTGTAAGTAGTAAAAATATCATTCTTTGGTTGTTGTTTACATATTTTGCCATTTCAACAGGATGCAGAATTGGAGCAGCTGGGACGGTCAGCCAACCGCTAAATGAAATACATTTTTAGAGACTTTGTGACATGAAGAAATGTGAAGTGAAGTTAAATTGTGAAAAGTTGTGTATACTCATTTATGCGGGTAACTAAAAAGTTATTGTGATGTGATAGGTATAAATTCCGGTAAATAAAATCTTTTTTTTCCGAATAAATCATTTATTATTTATTTCATTGATGCGAAATACAACACAATACGTTCATATTTTAATTGAATCTACGTGAAAAGTATGCAGTAGATCGAATCCTTATTCACATCCAATCTAAATTATTTTCACGTACGCTTCACCTACAACTCATATGAAAATTACGTGAATTCTGCCTGCTGCGCGAGCTCTGTGTGCTACCTGAAATTCACGTAGGTTTCACGTGATTTTCATGGTGGCAAAAATCTATGTACATTTTCACGTAGCGTTCATATGAAAAGTTTTTTCGGTGCAGAAATCAGGTGATACAAATGCCTCATCAGGAAGTTCTCACCCCAGAATGTGTGTTATCAACCCCAAAGGCAGAAGAGTGCCCAAAAAACCGTAAGTTTCGCCGAGTGTAACCTCGACCTTCCGCAGTGCATCGTACGATGATAAGTCGTAAATCTGAACCCGGTGTGGTGCGGCAATTTGGCTAATCGTACTTAAATGGTGCTTTACATTCTGCCAAATGGTGCTAATTGAGCGGGGGGTAAGGTAAAAATATCGTGCCAGAAAAACGGCGGCACTACACAAGCTGACAGTGTTTTTGTAAATATGTCCGACCGATAGTAGCAACTCACGGTATCGTGCGATCATTCTCGTGCGATAATCACGTGATCGCGCGATGAGGGAGCACTTTCGCTCTGGTGATACTTGAGTGTGTTCACCTTCCGTGGGTACTAAGTGATGGCTCTAAGCGGGAAAAACTGTGTAAATAATAGCTCACACTATTGGAAGATGACTTTGCATCTGGACGAAGCATCTAGTTTGGGCTTTTGAGAGTACTCTTTAAAAAAAAGCTGCTTAACGCACATGTTTCAAATTATTAACTGATCGGTTTCAATTGTTTTTTTTTTTAGAAAATTGAGTGCACTCGATAACTCATAATATCAAGTTCCGTATCATTACCTATATCATGCAAAGCAAAAAATAGAATCCGTAGTTATACTGGCAAGGCAATCGAGGAGATATAAGAACTAGGGACGGTGTCTGTAGAAACGTTTGACATCTGGATCGAAGGCGTAGCGCTGCAGAAGGCCCACCACAAAATCCCAGTACCTTGGAGTACTTGGAGTAAGGGACTACAGACACTGCTGTGAGAGCGAGTCCAGGATAAGCTGCTCTCGATCGACACACGAAGGGCAAGGGGTGACAAACCTCGAGTTTTTATGATAAGAGGTCAGAGTTCAAATCTTCAGATCCATCCTTTAGTTGTGTTGTTGTGTAAAATCATTACGAGCAGAGGTCAAATCTGAATGTTCAGAGAAAAGATCAGGCCTCGAGTCTGTAAGAAGAAGGGTTTGTGTGAAAACCTCTATTTTTCACAAGGAGAGATCAGTTATCGAGTCATCAGAGGTGAGATCAGGGGTGAAATTATGAATCCTATTCGATTCGAGATACTCGTTTCGAGTTTAAACTCGAATCGAATACAAATCGGTATTACGTATCTCGTTCGAGTAACGTACTAAATTTCGAGTAAACCGGGTAGTATCGAATCTAGCTCGATCGAGATCGGTAATGCCAAAGTCGGTCGAATCGAACGAAACTCGATTGTTTCGAGTTTATTTGTTTATTTGTTTATTTGAATTAAAATCATCTGACATAGGTGTCTTAATGATCTACTTAATATTATTAGCACATTACATGATACTTTTCTTAATTTCTTAATTGGTAACTTAAATAAGATTCAATACGGCGTTTGAAAGTTGGAGTAGAAACATTGAAGTCGAAGACATTATAATAACGTAAAAAGCACATTTTTGCGGAACGAAGAGGGTCGTTGCTGCCATAGCTCGTGTTTCTGGGTTCCAGAGAGAGCCAGTTTCTATTACGCAAGGTTCTTTCTGGAGCATAAATATTACAGCGAGAAAGTAGCCAGGAGCAATCAATTTCGTTACGAAGTATCTTAGCCACAAACAGCGATTGACCGATGGAACGACGATCCGACAGCGTATGAAGTCCAAGCAGGGCACAACGATGAGCGTATGGCGGTAAATTCAAACGATTCTCCCAAGGTAGCTCACGAAGAGCGTAACGCACGAACCTACGTTGGATGGCTTCAAAACGCGCTTTCCATGAAGCTTCAAAAGGCCACCATACAAAATCGATCGCACCAGGCAGCAATACAGAGCTCGCAAGCACACTGGATCAGTAAATTCTTTGCTCAAACGTAAAATAAATCCCAGCATTCGGTTTGCCTTTTCGAGAACCACAGAGTAATGATGCTTAAAAGTCATATGACTGTCCAACAAAACGCCAAGATCCTTTATCTCCTCAACACGTTGCAACTGCTCGCCCAGAATATCGTAATTATGCATGAAAAGATTTTTCCTACGCCCAAACGTGATAATACAGCACAATAACAATCAGCTTGGCTGTTTATGACTAAAAATATTTTCAGGTCGTCCGCGTACAGGAGAACTCCACATCCAATCAGCACCAAGTTGATGTCGTTACAAAAGAGCGTAAACAATAAAGGACCCAGATTGCTGCCTTGGGGTACCCCAGACTTCGGAATAAAGTCCGAGGATTCAGCAGAACCTATTTTTACAGCCAATCGCCGATCCGTTAGGTAGCTTCTGATCCACGCACACAATCGTTCGGAGACCAGTGCAAGCGGTGTGAAATCGTTTTTTGCAAACACCTTTGCAGGCAATGTGCTCGATGCCGGTTATCGCCTCGTGGCAATTCGAGCAGCTGTGATCCATTGCGCCAGGCGGGTATGCAACACAGGTACCCAATTAAGCTTCGAAAGTGTTTATGTTTCAATTTTTCCACCAGATGTCGCCTCGGTCGAAAAAATCAAACGGGGTTGTTTACAAAGGTGAGTTAAGTAAACAAACTTCCTTAAACTAATCGAAACTTTAAACTCGATTTAGAAGATTTTTCTTCCAGATATCACTTGAACTCGATAACTTCCTAGTTGAAAGCAGATTGTTCAACAAGAAGAATTGGACTTCCACTATTTTTTCAACATAAAACACACAAAACAGGTAAGTAAAAACACGAACTAAACCTAATGTCTTTCATCGATTTTTTTTTCTAGACTGTGACTGTGAGTTCCATAATTCCGCCCCAGGTCTCGAGTCAGTAATTTTTTTTTTTAATCACATTCATTGTTGTCCGATCCGGATTCAAACGGTTTGATGCATCGTTTTGTGAAATGCAAATGTTTACTTATTTTATTGTGCTGCCTTCTTTGAAAAGGTTAATCCTAAATATTATTCAAATTGATATTTTGGAAAAGAACAAACCAAGCACTGGCTATGGTTCAAAGGTATCGTGTTCAGCTCTCATCTGACGACTCCGGGTTAAAATCTTCCAGCGTAGAAAGTAAGTATACAATTTATCAAAAGTAGAAAAGATACGTCAAAATACAAAAATAAAAGGGAAGCTATGGATTTTTTTTGGCTTTTTTGGCTGAATAGCTTTCTACTCAGCTTTGACTATGGAACTTTAAAGTATCGATAAGAACATAATTTTCAAGCTTAGTACAGCCTTAAAACTGAGCTGAGTAAGCTTTTAAGAGACCGTTTTATGGAACTTTTGGTTACTTAAGGGGCGGGCCATTCATTTAAGTCGTTGAAGGTAAAAGTTACGCAACGTTCCGTTACGTTGAACCGGACAACAGTTGGAGTAGAGTTACCGTATCGGCGGAAGAATGTCGATAGAGGTTTTTACGGTTTGAACAGTAGAGATAAGAATTGACCCTATCCGCCCGCAGTGGACATCGTATACGGAATACGGAAAAGGTAATTTCATTAATGATTAATACCTCGAAGTAGATTGGCTTTACGAAGTGCATTTTTTACACTAAATTTGGCGGTCGAACCATCATTCAACCCACATCCACAGGTCTAACAATCTATTTTCATCACCAAAATCGCGATGCCAAAGTATTAGCAGGTAAATCAACTTTTATCTGAGTTATTTCACACTCAAAGCGGACCACAAAAGAAAAATCCTGATATCTCTATAAAACAATGACCGTTTTTTTCTCAAATCGAACAACACTACTCGAGATATCAACACATAGTTGCGGCTAGTTTGATTAGAATCATCGAACCGTACCGGGCGAGGGTGTCGTTGTTACTGTATCGGAAACGTTTGAATTATATTCCAATTACTGCCATGGGAAACAATTTTGTCAGCACCCAGCACCGACAAAGTGTCGAAAAAAACGACAAAAAACAGGCTTTCAATTTCATTGATCTCGACGCAGATGACTCCTCTAGGGATGCATGAGATCATTCTACGGACGAACCGGTCGCCATCCGCATCGACAAATTCTGGCGTTTGCAAATCCCTACGACAGCAAAAAACATGGCTGTTTTCGAGTACTGATGTACAACCACCTATCGAAGATAGCACTTACCAAGGAAGGGGAGTATGCAAAAGTGGCGCTGCCCGGTATTATGGAAACAACAAAAACAACAACAACAAGGGCGAAAAACAATGCCACTACGGGTTTCTCGATAGATAGATACATTTGATTGGCACCACAATTGACGTCAATTTAGCTGAGTAATTCTTTGCAATGGTTCGATTTGAATGAATATATGTAGAGGTATTCTACGCTTTAACCTAGGTCGTTAGGAGGCAGAATAAATGTTGGGCTTTTGATTTAGAGACGCAAAACCACACGTGGCTACAGCTATGCTCGGCGTTAAGGATAATGTGTGGATGGTCTGTTATGCCGAAAGATGAACCGAGACAATTTTTGTTTCATGATAGAGTGTTACAAAATTAAACACAGATTTTGAACTTTAAATTTATCGTACGAATTTTTGATGATTTAAATTTTTCGAACCTTAAAGCTATCACATAACAGATGATTGGTTGCGGGAGTGACCCTTAGCTGTATGTAAATGTAGCGAAATGTTGCAGCTTCACAAATTCCACCTAAACCACAGATGTTCAGCTTAGATTGAACAAATTTCATTCTTCTTTCAAAAATATATAACATAACAAAATTTTTGAATTCCAGGTTGCGGTGGCGTAGTGTGTTGTCAATGATTCTGGTGTTAGGGAGATCGAACCTGTGTTTACAATCAATACAGTATTTTATCAGGGCTAATCAGCCTGTTTTAGATTGTCTAGCAAAGGAATTGTGTTTCAGTCTATGTGAGGTATGGTGTCTAACTGGTTCATGAGCGTTTTATGTCCGGAGAGTCTATCTCTCAAAGACTAGATACATTATTGTAAGTAGGACCTCGCCACTTATTTTACACTAGACACTATTAATTATAACACAAAATTCTTACACATATATATTTAAATCCCAGTTTCCCTGAGGATGGTGCCAACAAGTACCGAAACGTCGGTTGAATAAAATCTTCATGTTCGGATAGATAGACTGATTGGCTATTTTTGAGCGCTTCGAGACAGAGTCCGATTGACAAACCGAAAATTGTTCTGGAGCATGACAAAGGTCAGCGGAATGAACCTGGTATTTCAACTCAAATATTTCTGGATGGCAACACTGCGAAATATGATTGCGTAATCAGTGATGTCTTTGCTAAAATTTTTTCGAGTACCTTTGCTACTGCTTCAACATCCCCGAACATGTGGACAGTGCTGTCAAGAATGTTTCGTTACTCGGCTTCTGCATAAGCACGATCGTAGTAGAGGATCCGGTCATATCTAAAGCAGCGCAAAGCTTCAAAACTCTCTCTCTACATCTACCTTTCTAAAACGATTGATGCCTGTTTTACTGACTCCTGTGAGACGAGAATCTTTCAATCTTCTCTTGACAGAGCCACACCCTTCATTGTAAAACGAAGCTTACATGTTTCCGGTCCATAAAAAGGGAGATCGGAGAGATATCAACAACTATAGGAAATATCCCCAGCAAACATTTTTGTAGCTATATTCTATGCTGTTTTGATATACGTTTCATATACATTAAAAAAAGATCGTATGAAAGTTAAAAAAACAGCATTTACCTACCAAAGTGGGCGCATTATACATAAATAAATTTCATTTCCTTCTTAAGTGACGAAAACTTCACCAATTGGGCGCTATCCGACACCTTACTCGTACCTTTCGGAAAAATGCAAGAGAGCGTAATATTTGGCTGTCATAGCCTTCAATTCGTTGTCAGCAACAATATTTTCCAGTTCTCTCATTGGTCTACTCAATTTCCATCTGATTTTCAGCCCACGCGGGAGCAAAATCATTTCAAAATTTACAAACATGGCGGTATTTCTATGATATCCGATTTAAAATGACTTCAGACGAGATTTTATACGAACTTTTCATTATGCAGTTGGAATTGCGATTCGTAACACCAATGTAAACGACTGAAGTTCTCATTCCTGATACGATTTCATGTTTGGTGGGTCCGTTTTATGTGCAATATCCAAACTGTTCGAATTAGTCGGCATCGTTCTGTTTTTTCGTACTGTTAGCCACATTTTTCAATCGATCAGCAAAACGACGCCATTTATACCAATTTGTAAGCAGTATTTGATAAGGTGAACCGAGATATTGCTATTGTTAAGCTTGAACACTTTCTCTCCATACACTTCTCTGCCTCCTGTGTGCCAGTTCAATCTATACGCACAGTGGTGTGACATCAACAGATCCCTGCAACGTTACACGATTTGTCTATGTATCGTGTGACCAACATCTTTTAAATATGTGCTCGTGAATCTCGTTTTTAAGCTTTTTTTCCTCAGATTTAAGCTTTTTTTGCCTTGAGAGCATAGGAGACGAAAGTTTAAATCTGAGGAAAAAAGCTTAAATCCGTCAAAACAAGGGGAAAAAAGGGGAAATCTGAGAGATGTGCTCCACACGGTTTGAATAACATTGCCGGGAAGTGGACATCAACTGACTGCCTGCCATCGCAGTAAATGTGCAGTCATCAGTTTCTCACAAAAACGGCAGCCTTTTTGCGCGTAGTACTTCTTAGGAGATGAGTCCATTACGCGGTTGAACCACATCAATGATCTGGGCGTAATACTTGATCTGAAGCTGAAGCTCAAAACATATACGAATAGTCGGCGATAAAACTTCTAGTTAGAAGTTTCAGATTTGTATTTTGAGTGACCAAGGACTTCAAGGACGTGTAGATACTGCCTGAAAAGCCTGTATTGCAGCATAGTTCGATCCGTCCTCGAATACGCATCAGCGGTCCTGTGTCCTTACTACCAGAACGGTACCAAGCAGCTCGAGATTATTCAGCGGCGCTTTTTGCGTTATGCCCTCAAACACCTAAACTGGCAAGTCCCGTTTGACCTAACAAGCTACGAAACATCGATGTTATCTCATAGACATGGATACTCTTTAAGTGCGAAGAAATGCAACACGAGCCTCTTTCGTCACCGATCTACTGACATCGCGAATCGATTGTCCTACGCTACTGGAAGCTATCACTCTTAGTGTGAGACACCATGGACTGAGAAACCAGGACATTCAACTGTATGTTCCAATTCGATTACACAACTACTGCGCCAATAGTGTTGTTATTGGTGTTATGAATGCGTTTTTCCGAGCTCTTCGACTTTGACGTTTCGAGGGATGTTTCCGAAGAAAAGTTATAAAGTATATTGAGAAATCGTTAGTTAAAAGTTAATTTTTGTGTTATTTTTATTTCAATTTTAAGTCATCATTTGGACTAAGACTTGGTCTGTTGATGAATAAAAAAAATAAAACAGCCGTCCTACTGTACACTTTTTTGGGTTTTTTTTCCAAAATATTTCAAATTATTATTTTTATTTATTAGCAACTAGCCGATCCCGTACGAACTTCGTTTCGCTTTGATAACTGTAATCGATTGTTCGTCCCTCAAAACACTCATGTGCTAATTTTCATCACAATACGAACTATAATAACGCTAATATCGCAAAAACATTAATCAGTTGATATGGACGACCCCTTTTGCCGACCCCTAACTCTAAATTGGATAACAGTAATCGATTGCTCGTCTCTCAAAACACTCATGTGCAAATTTTCATCACAATCCGATGTACAATAACGCCAATATCGCAAAAACATTAATCAGTGAATATGGACGACCCCTTTGGCCAACCTTTGACCCTAAATGTGATAACTGTAATCGATTGTTCGTCTTTCAAAACACTCATGTGCAAATTTTCATCACAATACGAATTATAATAACGCCAACATCGCAAAAACATTAATCAGTGAATATGGACGACCCCTTCGGAACCCCTGACCCTAAATTTGATAAATGCAATCGATTTCTCGTCTCTCAAAACACTCATGTGCAAATTTTCATCACAATCCGGTGTACAATAACGCCAATATCGCAATAACATTAATCAGTGAATATGGACGACCCCTTTGGCCGACCCCTGACCCTAAATTTGATAACTGTAATCGATTGTTCGTCTCTCAAAACACTCATGTGCAAATTTTCATCACAATCTGGTGTATAATAACGCCAATATCGCAAAAACATTTATCAGTTGATATGGACGACCGCTTTGGCCGACCCCTGACCCTAAATTTGATAACTGCAATCGATCTCTCATCTTTCAAAATACTCAAGTGCAAATTTTCAACACGATCCGACAAAAAATAACGTTAATATCGTGAAAACCATATTTGTGTTGTATGGACGACCCCCTTCAGAAGGGGCCATCCAAAAATCTGAAAACATTTTTCATCCTTCCTGGACCTAATGAGTATCAAGTCAACTTTCAGACCTCTAGCTCTTAAGACGGCTGAGTCAAACACAAACAAACAAACAAACAAACATACATATAATTGCTTTTTATATATAGGTATAGATTATTATTTTTTTCCTTAGCAGAAAAAATATTGTCAAATTTGATGAAACCTTTTAAATGGGTGATACAGGGAACCAGAACGCAAAAAAACCTTTTCCTTCTTGGAATATTATAATTAAACCAAAAACAAAATTGGATGTTATTTTTTTTAAGAAAGACTTTTTTATACCGGAAAATCCGGGATAAGGGTTGACATTTCCATCGGATACCCACATATTTACATATGGTCGAATAGATTTATTCTTGTCAGGAATGTCAGAAATTATAAATCATTTGAAAATAAACATATTTTTTGAGACGTTTTTCATTCGAACCAACAACAGACAGCCCGGAAAAACAAATCTACTTAACTTTGAAATAGGTACTTAGAAATAAAAATAAATAACCTACACAACGAATCTAATACCATCAAAATCGGTCAAAATTTGCAACCACTCGAACGAGAACAAACTACAGGTCAAATTTGCTTCGGAGGGCTAACACAGCATTGGCAATTTTGGGCAAAACCAGCCAATTTATCTAATAACCTGAAAAAACCCGGGTATTTTATTTACATTTTTTTCAATCCAAAATCCAAACAAATCTGGTCTAAATTCTGGAAATCTTCAAAAACCAAAATCCAAAAGTGAAATAAAAATGGTTGAAAAATGATATTTTTTTGAAACACACCTGCTACGTTCATATTGATTAACATTAGTTTCGACTATAATAAAAAAAATTAAACTCAAATAAACTTTTTCCTAATTTTTTTCGAAATATCCAGTCGTTTGGTATGTACCAGATCTCAGTGGAACTCGATTACCTCGTGACCATTCAATACGAGCCCATTTTATACTGATTACGATCACTAACTTTGTGTGAATTATGATTCACTTTCAAAGAGAGAACAGAAGGAGCCATATTTTTGCTTATGACACAACTTAAACGAATTTTTGTTATCGTCAGTCCTGTGTGGCAGCGGCCTAAAGAATACTGCCACTGGGATACTGGTCCATGTCGTACGAGGCGACTTATCCAGTACTTCCCAGATACGTTTATCTCATATTTCTGTCTATTGGAAATCAATGAGGCTGTATCTGGGCGGGGGAGAAAATAGGTCAAGGTCAATTATTGCATGTAGAGTTCAGAAGTTTTTCAAGTTCAAAACATTGGAAGGAAATGTTTTGAATCTGAATCAGTTTTAAATTCTTGCTAGTATTTTTTGACTTTGCACGTATTTTCTCTCGAGAAGGGTATGCCAATAGTGCATATGTAGTACATGCATTTGCACAAGCTGTATTCTTCCACATTTTCTCGTTTTACCAATTTGGAATATGATTTTTCATTTAACAAATCTCTTTGCTCTCCTAGTAACTCCGTTCAATAAAATCTCTTCACAAGTGTTCAAATGTGAATCGCAAACGCATCGCTTACGGTCCCATTGCTTCTGAAATCATAGAAGAATATGATCTAAATTACATCAGTTATATCTGTTACGTCAAGCGCAAAATTAGTGTATTTTCCTCATAATGGACAAGTATTCAGTCCCTTCTATCTTTGGATTGGTAACAGAATTTTGTGGAGGTAAATGTCCGTTCATATAAAGATATTTATTTTTTAAAATTGCGTCATGGTTATTCAATCATTGAAGCCGTACAAATATCGATTCCGTGGAAAAAAAATTTAAAAAAAAAATATTTCTTTAAGGTTGCCAAAAGGCCTCAATATTCCCTATTAAATCAAGTTTTTGATCAACACTTGTATCGCATGTCGACAGTCATATCTGTTTCACCTAATATATGTCACTTCTCTCGTATTGACACATATTCCCTTAGCTTTAGAATGGTTATAGTGTGAAGAAGAGTCAAAGCTCCTTTAATATCGTACTCTGATATTTCGTATCATACGTCAATCCTGGTTCTGGAATTCACTGCTACAGCTTCGTGCAGTGTTAATATCGCTTGTTTCAAATTTGGCGTCACAGAAGCTCATTGTAGTCGTCTAACCAGAGCGCTAACTGGTCAGTTAAATAAAAATATATAAAATCAAGACTTTGTGTTCTGAATCTCCTGTATGGTTAAGCTATGATTCAGAGGTACTATCTATTGTACCTATATTTATCTTCCACTTAGTGTGTACATGTCCCTCTTTTGCCCGACTTCATTTTTTTTTTTTAAATGTATGTCAGAATTTACAAAGGAAGTTAAAAAAAAGTCCTTATTTCCAATATTTTGATTGAAAAAGTTTCATTGCTTAAAAATCCCTATGTGGACAGGCTAAATGCCAACTTTGCCATTATAAAATCGTTTATTTGCCCTCATTGTAGCATCCTGGTTAGAACATTTTCTGATCATTGTAAACTCAAATCTCCTGAATTTTGTAGTTGTGAATCAATAATGTAAGATTCTTTTAGCTCATATATGCCTGTTTTTCGATTGCTAGAAAGCTTTTATGTACTCCCGCCTATCCTGATATAAGTGTATCTCATTCTAAGAATTTAAACTAAAATAACAATCTGTCATTTTTCACCCAACGTGGTTATAAGCTTCAATGCTTCAAAATTCCTACGTGGATCGGCTTTATGCCCTAAATATTTATTTTTTTTCCAATCCTTTTATGGTTTTCAGGTTTCTCAGGTATATGATGAAATCTGTAAAAAAAGGCTAGGCACAATTTTCCCGTTTGTTTGGATAACGTGCCGCTATCAAGCCTACCCCTTTTCTGATACCTGACCTGACCTTGCCTTGAGCTTTTGGAGGACTATTTGCCCAAAAGTATATAGGAGCACTAGATTTTCGAACTAAATGTTTGCACGATAAAGCCGGTTATCTAAAAAATCAGCAATTTGATTCAATTTGCAACCGATGCCAGTTTAAGGGTATTTTAAAATATTATAATTCATTCAAAGTGTAGAACGGCGGAAATTCAAATGCAGAACACTTCCTCGGTCACACAGTTCGGCCAAGCCGAAGCTTCAATTAGGTTGGTTCCAGCCATGGGGAAGCGCCAGCGACCTTAAATTCGCTAATGGCCATTCAACGAATGCTCGAATCAATTGAACGGCAGCAACCCGAAAACATCATTCAAAACAATTGACCACTTCTGAAATGCAACCGGAACGTGTCCAGCCAGCCCACCCGTCGAGCTGGAGCTATGTATTTTTTGCCACCTCCCACCTTCATTCTGGGGCGGCAGCAGGTGTAATTCCAATCACGTATCGCTTGATAGTAGAGAGTTTTCGGGGGGTGGGAGATTGGGGGTAAAACTGTAACAATCCACAATTCAGACAGCCACTGGCTGATTTGGACTTTTCCGGACGAGAAGGGGTCGCAACCGATAAGAAGGTTAACACGTTGCACATCATCAGCCGATCGACCGAGCCAGGCCAGGCCAAACAGCCAGCCAGCCGTGGACATGTGTGGAATTCATCATCATCGAATTTGCAAACGAATGCACCGGCCCATGTCCAAGAACCCACAAAGTGGATGAAGAGAGTGTGTTTGAGAGTGCAAACTGTTACCGGATTTAGTAGGTTGATACGCAACAGATTCGAAGGCAGCAGCTAATTAATAGGCATGAAATGGCACTTCATTAGGATTGGTTTTGATTGTTTCAGAGAGTGATCTTCCGAGTGTTTTGAGCAATTAGACAAAAAGCGTAGCGGTGTCCTTAAATTCCAGTATGACAGGTTAAAAAAAGACGGTCCGATTCAAGTGGGCTTTAATGCTCTCAATTGTGCTCAATGCTCTTTTGTAAAAAGTACGATTTCTGCAAATTTAAGGTTAATCGGATAACTGCAAAGTGACCATCGAAGAACATGATATTTGTTAAAGAATGTATGTACATGAAAAAAATAAAATAAAGCATTATAATTATTTCCGACAAGGAATTTTCTGGGTTCAGTAGATAGTTTGCTGGTTTTTTACACGGTGTTCGTATATAATACGATATAAAGGGTGATGCGGTCAAAATTTGGTCAATATCAACTTGACGTATTTCTTTCAATTTTGCATTTAAAAACCTGAACACCCCTTATTTTGAAGGTATGTGTGTGTGTGTGTGTGTGTGTGTGTGTGTGTGTGTGTGTGTGTGTGTGTGTGTGTGTGTGTGTGTGTGTGTGTGTGTGTGCGTGTGCGTGTGCGTGTGTGTGTGTGTGTGTGTGTGTGTGTGTGTGTGTGTGTGTGTGTGTGTGTGTGTGTGTGTGTGTGTGTGTGTGTGTGTGTGTGTGTGTGTGTGTGTGTGTGTGTGTGTGTGTGTGTGTGTGTGTGTGTGTGTGTGTGTGTGTGTGTGTGTGTGTGTGTGTGTGTGTGTGTGTGTGTGTGTGTGTGTGTGTGTGTGTGTGTGTGTGTGTGTGTGTGTGTGTGTGTGTGTGTGTGTGTGTGTGTGTGTGTGTGTGTGTGTGTGTGTGTGTGTGTGTGTGTGTGTGTGTGTGTGTGTGTGTGTGTGTGTGTGTGTGTGTGTGCGTGTGTGTGTGTGTGTGTGTGTGTGGAAGAAGAGCAGCGTAACAAAATTTTTTTCGCGCACTGCGAAAATCCGCGCTACTCGAACGCAAAGCAGGCAAAATCGCTAAAAGTTGCCAAATCAACCGTTACAAATGTATTTAAAGTGTTTGGGGAACGTTTGTCGACATCCAGGAAGTCTGGATCGGGGGGAAATCGAAAACCGGAAGCCGCTGAGAGGACAAAGAGAGTTGCCGGTAGTTCCAAGCGAAATCCTAACCTCTCTCTCCGAGATGCCTCAAATAAGCTGGGTGTATCGTCTACAACCGTGCTTCGAGCCCGGAGGCTGTACACGACGATGCTGTCGAAGTTTGACTGCGTGGTAATGGACGACAAAACTTACGTCAAAGCCGACTACAAGCAGCTTCCGGGACAGGAGTTTTATACGGCAAAAAGAAGGGGAAAGGTAGCAGATATTTCAAAGCACATGAAACTGTCAAAGTTCGCGAATAAATATCTGGTTTGGCAAGCCATCTGTACCTGTGGCTTGAAAAGCAGCATTTTCATAGCTTCCGGGACTGCCAACCAAGAAATTTACGTGAAAGAGTGTTTGAATAAACGTCTCCTGCCTTTCCGGTTGTTCCGTACTGTTTTGGCCGGATTTGGCATCTTGCCATTACTGTAAAAAGGCCATGCAGTGGTACGCTGCCAACAACGTGCAGGTGATTCCCAAGTACAAGAACCCTCCCAACACGCTAGAGCTCCGCCCAATTGAGAAATACTGGGCAATTGTCAAACGGAACCTATAGAAGACCAAAAAAATGCTAAGGACGAGCAGCAGTTCAAGGCAAACTGGCTTTCTGCGGCAAAGAATGTGGACAAGGTGGCTGTACAAAATCTGATGGCAGGGGTTAAGCGTAAGGCTTTGCAATTCGGATTTGGAAAAGCGGAAGCCTAACTGAATATTTTTCCTGAATTTACTAATTAAACTTGAAAAAAAAAATTAATTTTGGAAAAGAAAATACAAATTTCTCTGATATTCATGAGACATGAAACTCAAGACTAGAGATTCTCGAAAATAAGTGACACGCAATATACAAGAGATCTGAGACTTTAGATATATGCGACATGAAAATTATTAATTTGGATGAATATTCCTGACAAACTACACCAAATATAATAAAACACTGCAAAACTACAGTTTTTTTTTTATAGATGGCCTCTGCACTGGTTCGTCTCTGCGCTGGCTGGTTCCTCTTTGCAGGTTGGTTCCTCCGCACTGGCTTCCTTCTCTATGCATGTACATAGCTAGCGCTCTTGATTTCCGCAAGCGCAACCACCAACTCTTCGTTCCTTACAGACATGTCTGCCCAAGTAACACAGATTAAGCCAACTAGCATTAGAAAGTTTTTTTTTATGGTTTTATTATGGTTCTATTATGGCATTTTGAATGCAGCTAATTTCATTTCATAATAAAGCTTTTACTAAATAAATATACTGTTTAAAATGTTTAGAGTTCTGAGTGCTCTATTAAAACTTCAATAAAACATGAACTGAGAAAAGTTCTACAAGCTATTTTTTTGCATGTTTTATATAGGCACGCAGTTTTTTTTATAAAGCTTAGTTCTTTTAGAAATGGGACACTTTCTTTTGCTAATAGCTCGTTTACTAGTAATCTGACATTCAAAATTTTGACAGCATTTTGTTGCCTGTAAAAAGTACTATCTGGCCTAATTTTTCCAAAATTTAAAATTTACACGTTTTTGAAATATTTGCGATGCCAGAGAAAAAGAAAAGAATAATTTTGCACAGTTTCCTTCAAAATCCATCATTATCAAATTGATAACTGACAAAACCGTAGTAAAGTAGAATTTTTTCTTACAAAAAACGATCAAAATTTTTTTTCAATTTTTTTCATGAATTTTCATAAAATTATCTTCATTTCCTCCATAGAAAGGATTTAGATCAAACGAAAGGTTTTTGAGATACATGCATTCGTAACTGTCCCATTTCTGAAAGAACTAAGCTTTAGGAACCCATTTAGGTCATTCTTTGTCGAGGCACGCAGTCCTTGATTTTAAACCGTAATAAAATTATGTGACAGTTTTCGATCAATGTGTCAAAATAGGACACGCTCAGGCTAGATTGCACATATTTGAATTGGAACTCTTATTTTTACACATTTTCGATCAGTCATGTGTGTAAAACATACCTAAAAATCTTTGAAATGCTTCAAATCACAGAAAGAGGTATGAATATCTCAACAATATGAGTTTTGAGTGAAAGGGATCAACTAGTAGGAGAAAAATTTGTTGATTGATGCCATTTTTAATCCAAGATGGCGGCTTTCGCTTTTCTTTCGAGTGAAGGATTGAACGAGTAGAAGTCGAATTTCTCTATCTCTTGGAATCCAAGATGGCGACTTCAGCTGACCTTGAAAATGCCGTTTACTTAGAATTGTATGAACCTACCACAGTATATGGGCCAACGAATGCTAAGAAGAAAATGTGTAGTCATGATAATATAAAACCATGTTTAACAAGATGAAACATGGTTTAAACAAAAAAAAAAACACGATAAAGTAGACAAAACATAATCATCCAATACTGAACAAGATTAAGCAACATGAAAATAAAACAAAACAAGATAAAAAGGTAAAACCAGGCTGAATACTTATAACACAAGAATAAACAAAATGAGACAACAGGAATCATACTTATGGCATTACAAATCAAGATGAAACATCCCACAAGGAACTAAACTAAAAAAAGAAAACGAACTAGGAAAATACAAAAAGTCAAAACTAGATATAATAGTACAACATTAAAGGACATAAAAAATCAAAAAATAAACAAATAGAAAATTTTATTGAAAAAATTAGCATTTAGAAATTAACGGAAGCCCAATTTTTGCTTGACCTGTTTTTTTTATGTCGTATTCACCTACTTTTAACTTGTTTTTTATTAGTTTTCAGCTAGTTTCATTTTATTTTACCTTTTCTACCATTCAATTTTAGTTGTTTTTTATGAATAAGTGTTGTTAATCTTGTTTTGTCTTGCATTTTATCTTTTTACGTATTTTAAACATTAATTGAACTTGTTACGTCTAGTTTGATATTGATTTATTAATATTTATTTTGTTCTATCTATTTTTTTTTGTTTACTCTTGTTTCTTGTTTACATTTGTCAATTACAGCATTTAAAGTTGAACGGAAGCCGCATCTTGGATTTCAAAATGGCGTCAGAAACGAAAAATTCTTCTTCTTCCAGTTGGAAGTTTCATTTTTATATTTTTTTTTTCAATAAAAAATAATATTTTGAAAATTTTCTCATTCTTGTAGAAAGGATGCTCAAAATATGGTTGAAACATTGAATGTTTGTTATAAATTTTACAATATATCTCAATAATGCAATCATCATTCATCAATCATCATGATACGTGGAAAAAATAAAAAAAACTCGGAGAGCTCACGGAATAAAAAAAAACAAAAATCGCGAATATGTTTTATAAAAATATCTTCCGCTACATAACATCAATTTTAAATTTCTTTTCCTCATATTGAAGGTGAATACATATACACAACAATATATACAATACATTTTCTATCAATCATTTGAACTTCATTTTTGCTTGAAAATTGAAGTAAAGTTGATATTTTCTAATTCATGATCAACAAAACGATGAAAAACTATTTTTTTCAAGACATATCCATTTCATCGACGGTTTCAGACCAAATTTTTTTTTGTTATTATGGATTTCTATGGTTTATTAAAACCAATGATTTCTATAGTTTTTACCATAATTGGTTGGTATAAAATTGTAAAACTTATGATTGTTTTACTGTAACATTAATGCTTCATTAAGGTTCTATTTACGAGGAAGAATGACCCTAATGGGTTAAACTCCTATCAAAAAAGAAAAAAAAAGGCTCTATTAAATAATAAAGCAGAACTTCAGTGTACAGTAGAATAACTAAATGAAGTAAGGGATGAACAAAATATGATGAATCTTACACGCTGCAGGCTAGCTTGCTATTGATCATTTGTAATTCACTTTTGCTAACATTACTGTTAATTTTTGTACCTTCAAGATCGACAAATAAAAAGAAATGCATTTTTTGTGAAAATTTCAAATTGATCAGAGTTTTAGACTAGATTCATCGATTAAATTTATTTTTAGCTTTTAAATTCAAAAGTGCTGTGTTTAATTTTGTGGAATTAATTTATAATTTAAAACATTTGAGTTATGCTTCTAATTGTAGCAAACTTGCGACACACGAAAAAACGAGAATTCTCGTATTTAATGCGCAATGTGTTAAGATTTTTTTTACAAATAAATTAAAATTCAAATAAATTTGTAATAAAAGATTCATAACCACACATTTCGGCAAAAATTTGCATTCGAAAAAAAATTCAAAAATAACCATAAAATAAACTAGAAATATCCTATAAAACTACTGGCAACACTGTAGATAATTTACAAAAGCACTGAAATGAAGGACTATTTTGTATGTTTATTATAATTATCATTATTTTAAAAAAAGTAATTTTATCATTTATATAACATTCGTGTCTGTGTATGTTTATGTTTATTGGAATTAGAATGGAGTTTTGAGTTTATTAAAACCAATTAGAATTTTTTATCCAATATTGTTGATTATTGTAACGGTTATTTCTAGATTATTTTCTAGATATTTACTGTAAATTTTGAAATCTTCGGTAAAATTCGTTCATTATAGCCAAAATGTTTGGTAAAATTTAAATTTTTAAATAATTTTCTATTTTTAATTTTTAAACCATCTTAACACATTAACACGAATGATAATTTTGAAAATTTTAGAAATGCAAATCTTTCTAAGAAAGTTCTTCTAGACACCCGTTAGAAGTTTCAGAGATGCCCTTTTTCGTCTTTTTATAATATTAAAAGACACCGTTATATTGATTTAAATTATTTAAGTTTGTTTATTGATGTTGATTTTGTATTACTGTGTAATCAGTTTTCTAAATAAATAGGGTGTAGCGCATTTCCAAACTGTATTTTTGGCTCCAAATTTAATCAATTATAGTTAAACGGCACCACCAGAAATACATCTCGTTCCTCATCGCTGTCGATTACTACCGGTTGACAGGTGTCCAGATTTGGGTAATTTAGAGTCATTTTTTCCTTTTTATACCCACTCTTCCCACGACATCCGCGCGCCAAGTTGCACATAGCTTATCCCCGTTTCATTCACAACAATTTGCCTCCCACATGAATCCGGAACGTGATGTCACCGTTGTCGTACACGATCGGTAAATAACCACACCCCCACTCACTCTCTGACCTGCTTGATTCTGACAGTGAAAACACACTGCTGGCTGAGGGAGGTTTTTTTTATGAATTTATCTTCCTGTGACGCGACTTCCCAATTCGGAACATGGTTTCATATAGGAACATTTCTTTTGGCAGTATCACATCAATGTCACGAGTGAGGTGATGACTGAAACCGAAATGCATTCCGGTTTTTTCCCTGGGTTTTCGGACATGTCCAGGTTCAACCTGGCATTGATATTGATTCGATTTATTTTTTTTTTCTATAAACCATCAAAGAAACAATCAGCCGATTGCTCCTGTAGCAAGTTTGCGCCTGATTGTCAGCTTGCGATATGGTAATTATTACGTGCACGAGAAAATTGTGTGATCTCCTTTGGTTTTTCCTGTTAGGGAAATTGAAGAGTTAAAATTGTTTTCACATTAATACCGAATCAAATTTATTTTAAAAAAAGGGTTAATATCACCCATAAAATGGGGCAAAATTGAAACAAGTGCTTGAATGTCAATATGAATTAAAATTTGCAACCCCTGCTGTACCGGTTACAATTTCACGCGCGGGTCTTCACGAAGCACGAAAGCTCGACAGTTTTGCAGCGATATTTTCAAGCAGAAAAGTTTTTCGTCTATTTCCCGGAAAAAAGCAAGCCAACAACGACTGTTTCGATTGAAACAATGTGATAAATTCCGCTTTTTCGACCGGTTGGAGGAGTCTGGTTAATTGGATGGCCTTGGAAACCTCCGAAAAGTGTGGAAATGCGTAACTGAAGTAATAATGCCAGGGATTCACAGTGTTCTGTTGATTGATTAAAACCGCAGGTTTGTGCGATGTTTTCAAATATATTTTTACTGTTCACAGTAAATCAAACCATCAGAAACATTTTTTTCTTATTTTTAAATTGAAGGCCCACAAATCACACAGACAGAATTTCAAGAGTTAAGGTATAAAAAATCAAAAAATAAAAAGTAAAAGTTTGATAGAAAATCAGAAAATCATCTGAAGGAAAGAAAATCATAATGTCAGAACCAAGAAATTAACAAAAACTACAAAGTCAGAAAGTAAATAAAAATAAAAACAGAGAGTTCTGGAAGGAAAGCCTCTAGAAAAAGGTTTAAGAGCTTGACATCAGAAGTTTAGTATAATAAGAATAAAAAAAGAGAATAACAACAAACGGAAAGCTAGAAAGTCTGTTAATTTTTAAATTGATGGTCCGTAGAATTCTCTGCATTTTTGTCAATCTTTTTCTTCGAAATTATCATTGCTAGGGCCTTCAAAATTTGAATTTTTTTAAATGTTTTCATTGATCTGACTGGCAGAGTTTTTGTTTTTTTCCCACACATCTTTTAAAAATATTACTTTCCAGCTGGGAATATTCTCAATTCTCGTTTCTTGTTTATTTCCAGAATATTTGAAATAAAATATGCTTAATAGGAATATTTGAAATCTAATAAAACAATGATTCTTGTCCATAAACAAATATTCTGAAACAACCTGAGGTGTTTAGAATCATCACTTCGTTTAAATGAGTAAATAAAAAGTTTAAAGTTAAAAAAATTAAAAAAAAAAAATTGCGGAAATTCTTGACTTCCGACTTTTTGAAATGAAAGCTTATTTTGTGCTTCCCTTCCAACCAAATTTCATCAATGTTTTCAAAAGCCTTTTTATTGTATGAGTGAAGCCCGGTGTTCCATCGTCGCATAGAACTTTTCGCTCAGCTGACGTCATTCTGACAGTGGCCTTATATTCAGAATAACCAACGATTCTGTTAACTGTCAATTGAGCATTGTTGGTAAAGATCTATTACACATTGCTGGTGGTCAATTGGTACGGCGGCCAAGTAATTGGAGCACCGCAGTGAGTACTTTGCATGCATTTTGCTCACATTTATGAAAGTTCCATAGAGAAAACATATTTTTGTTGAACTCTAAGCAAGTTAGCAAGTAAATTCTTCAAAGGATGTTCTATGGCGTACTCAACAGGAAGGTTGGAAAGTTGAAAAAAAGGGTAAACTATGCCTTAGGTGCCAAGCTCGAGTAATAGGTAATTAGGGTAATGCCCTAATAGTTTACATTTTGAAGTTTGAAGCTTGTTCCATTTGAACTCTTGTTTGATTTTTTAAGAATCGAGATTAATTTTAATTAATCATCTTGTGATTTGCCTACTTTACTTATTCATTCTGATCATAAGTGAAACACTGTTTTCATTTCAATTTGATTGAGTTTGAGAAAATACAGTATTGAAAATATAGTGCGAAATTAAGTAAAATTTTCAATCGATTTGAATTTCTATTTTCTAACTTTAAAAGCTATAAAAGCAGATCGGTGTAAAATAAGAAGGCTTTTTAAATTATATTAATTTTTTTATGTAAATTTCTATTTACAATTCAATAAATCTTTTGTACTGAAACTCAAATCTTGACACACAAAAACCCTACCTCGTCTTCTCATTTTTCTGAGAAGTGTATCTAATTATGTTTATCCATTACTTTATTACTTATAACTTTGATAAAAAAAACATTTAAATCTCTACATATTTTATGCTGACATGAAATATTTTTCAAGAACCAATTTAAGCCTCAATTTCATTTTGTGTATCTTTTTCTTCTAAATGCACAACTCTACATTCAAAAGGTATTCGATAAATTAAACAAGGCCACAAAATTCTTTTTTTTTCTGACGAGAGAATTTAAGAGCTAGTTTATAGTTTTAGCGCCCTGAAACTTTTAGAAATGGGTCATAATTAATTTAAAAAAAAAATCTTTTTGACATAGCTTTAAAATATTACAAAAATTTCAAAATAAAAGTTTTCATCAACTTCATCCCTGACCGCAAGTAATTTTGACTTCTGCGAAAAAATAATTACTATTCGTTTTCTTTTCTCGACACTGTAATACATTTTCAACGAATTTTTTCAGAAGTGTTAACTAAATTAAATTTTGGATATTTTAATCGCAAAAATCAATTCTTGCGTGAGCTTCCATTACGTCATATGAAACATCTTGAGAATTCACAGAAAACTGCTGCAAAAGTTATCAAAACAACATTCAAATTTGTATTTCACATGTACAATATGTTATCCAGGCTACAAATATTCTAAATGGAAAGAAGTTGCGACTAGTTTATGTAAGTTTTTGTATTTTTTGTAATAAAACTCTTTGTTTACATTTTGTTTCATAAGACGTAATGAAAGCTCACTCGAGAATTCTTTTTGCAGACTTCAGTAAATTTACATCTTTTATTTATGCTCTTTTCAATAATGTCAGACAATCTTGTCTTTCAAAATTTAAAAAAAAATGTAGAATTTAATTTTTTAGATTTTTTATCACCATCATCAGTATCAACATATTATTCCCCAATTGAATAAAAAATAATAAACAAATTCAAAATCGGTTTTTTTTCTTTCATGTAGATTTGTTAGTTCATCAGTTATCAATTATATAATAGATTTCACTCAAAACTGATTCATTTTTGAACTTATAAACTCCATATCACCAAAACGAAAGGTGATAGACCAAATCTGACAAAAGATTCGAGTTCAGGATGCCAAAATCTTTCAAACCAATTATAAAAACATAGGCATCAAAATGCTGACTCTTGACATTTCAATTTAAGTCCATAAACAAGTTTTTAAAATGTTGACATTTTTATAGTTTTTTTTCCAATTTGTTAAAACTTATATTTACTAATCTTCATATTATATTCTAATTTATGAAGAGTTTTATCACCGTTAGTTATAAAAAAATAAAAGAAAGTTAGAACACATGAATATATAATGAAATTGAGTGAGTAGTATATGATAAGAAGCATTTTCATCATATGTCATCAATTCGTTCTTCATGGAACAAAATTGCTTTTTCATAATCTTGAAATGAATGTTTTCAGATTTTTATCGCCGTCATAACTATGTTATAATATTTTAATGGCATTTCGGCGTTTCTTCTCCAAAGCGCCCTAGCTTTAACTATCCACCTATCATTTCCTATCTTTCGATTTCATTCTACTAGAGTTCATCTCGCCGAAATGCCATTAAAATAATATAACAATCTTGAAATGTTCTTACTACAAGATCATAACTTTTACCGATAAATTAAATAAACGTTTTATTTTCAAATAAATTTACAGTTTTTCGAGTTTTCAAATAAATTTACCTTATTGTATGGTCAAAGTAAAAAAAAAATTAAATAATTTTGACATATTTGCCTTTATTGTTCAACTCTGAGTTTTTGTGTTATCAAAACATAATCTTATCGGATGCCTATCAATCTGGAAAAAAACTTAGTATCTTCCTTTTGCTCTTCCAAGGACTCAATATTTCGTTCAACGGCTACAAAATATTCATGGCTTGAAATTTCAAACTATAAAAGCGCTGGAAAATTTTTAAACGTTTCACATATTTTAATTACTTGAAATCATCTTTTTTTAATCGAAAAAATCAGGATTTTAGAATTAATCTATGAATATTTCGAAAAGTGAATCGAAGTAGCAAATTTGAGCCTAATTTCAATGTGTAATGTCAACTTAATTAGTATTTGTTTTGTGCTTTCAATATGTATAGCATAACTCGGAATTCCTTATCATTTTTATCAGCTTTGTATCAAATCATTCAAGAAATTAACCATACACTATACTTTGTCATTGATGATGAATTGAACATTTTGTGTTTTAAATATTTAAAGTTATTATTGTGTACTTCAATCAAACATTAACTTTTTAAGTCTCTTATATTGATAACTGAAAGAATTTGAATATGAAAAAGAATTTTATCTCTGGTTTTAATCCCTGGCATTCTTTAAATATAATAAATCTCGCATGAGCTTTAATTACGTCGTAAACAAACGTCAAAATGTAAACAAACAGTATTATCACGAAAAAATACAAACACTGACTAAAACTAGTCAGAACTCCTCCCATTTAAAATATTTGTAGCCTGGACAATATATTCTATACTTGAAATACAAATGTTAAAGTTGTTTTGATAACTTTTGCAGCAGTTTTCTGTGAAATCATAAGATTTTTTTTTTCTTTAATGAAATCATAAGATGTTTCATACGACGTAATGAAAGCTCACTCGAGAAATATTTTTTTATATTTATCAAATTAAATTCGATCATCATCTTCGTTTTTTTCAATAAATTCAAACCATTATTGAATATTATTTCAAATTTAAAATAATACAAAGGAATTTTTAATAAACATTTTAATTGAAAAATAAGAAAAGAAATGTAATCTATAAAAATGAATTTCTGTCTGTCTGTCTGTCTTTTCCCGATAGACTTAACCCATTTGAAACTTGGTAGAAGGGGTCTTTGAGGGCCGGGGAAGGTTCCTAAAATAATTGGAGACCCCTTCCACTTTCTGGAAGGGGGGCCTCTTAATCAAAAGAAACATGTTTGAATAACTGGAGAAACGATCAGGCAATTGAAAGCATTTTTTTTTTCTTTATTTGGTTATGACCGAAGAAGTTTATAAAACTGTTGACGGTTCCTAGACAGTGTTACAGTTCCAGGGTTGTGTGTACTTATGTAATATGTAGTTAAATTTAAAACACTTCCGTTGCTGCCGTTAGGGAAACAGTAAGGATAGGAAGGAAGGGATGGAGATTAAGGATGGATTTTGGAGGTGGAAAGGAGATAGGATAAATTTGGAAAGGTTGCTCAAAAATTTCCCACACCAGGTTGCACACGGTTACGAAGACCATTTCCTGTCTTCTCCTCCCAAGATTTGGTATAGGAATATTTGGGTGCGAGAAATGTTCCTAAAATAGATTGGTTCCCCTCTATTCTTCCAATAGAAAGCGGGTGAGAGCTCCCATACAATTTTTCACACAATTCGAGAACAAATCAAGCAAACGGAATAGAATTTGGCAATCGAGGGTATATTGATAGGAAATATATTTTAAAGATGATTTGAGACTCCTCCCTCCTTCCAGTGTGGAGATAGAAAAGGGGGAGGGTCCTCCCATACAATTTTTTGCAAAATTCGAGAACTAATCAAGCAAATGGAACCAAATTTGACATGGCTGGATATTTGGGTGTTTCTTCGATTATTTGGGACCCAACGCTCTTCGATTGGAGAGATACAAAGGAGGGGTGGAGGTCTTCCATACAATTTATTGCATTATTCGATAACTTATCATGCAAATTAATCTAAATTTCACATATTTAGGAAGGTATAAGACTACGAGTCAAGTTTTTACGATGTTTGAGACCCATTTGTTCTCGAGAGCTAATCGAACAAAAAAACCAAATTCATCATGGAAGTGTATTCGAGTACGAGAAATGTTTTTTTTATGTTTGAGACCCCTCCCTCTTTCCAACGGAAAAAGAGGAAGGAGAGAGAGAGATTTTCATACAATATTTTTAGGTCACTCGAGAACTTATCATTCAAATTTAATAGCAGAGGTTATTTGAGCAGATCGTTTAAGGCTTTTTATTGGTTCTATAGGAAGGGGAAAGAGGAACTCTCATACAATTTTTTCTTATCTCTTTTAAGATTATCTAGAAGATCGTAACAAATTGGAAAAGTATGTTATTACATGCTATATTTTTAAGAGGAATAAGAATAGGAAAGAGAAGAGAGGAGCCATACGTTTGTTTTTTATAAATTCAAGAGCTCATTAAATAAATTTAACCAAATTTTACATGGGAGAGTACCTATAAGCGTACGAGAAATGATTCTATGGTCATTAAAAAAACCGTTTTCACCTTCCAGTTAGGGATAAGAGAGGGGAAAAAGAGTTCCGCACAATTTTTTGTATAACTTAAGAACTTATCTAATTAATGGAACAAAATTTGCAAAAAATATTGGAGTATGAAAAATGTTTCCATTTTTTTTTTTAAAAAGGTGTTTTATACAGTACAGAGCCGGAAATAGGGGAGGATTTTATCGCATAGTTTTTAAAAGCTTTCAAGCAATAGAAACCATATTTTACATAAATACTCAATATTAAACTTAAAGTAGCAAAAATGATTTCGGTATATTTGCGTTGTAAGTGATATATGCATGAGAGTTCCCAAAAGATAATGTTATGTGACTTTTTTAAGAAACATTCGAAACATGCTCTGCTCAATTTATTATAAGTAAATAAACGTAGATACAGAAACGCGCTGATGGCTCTATAATTAAGGTTTAGGACTATTTGACGTAGTGCCAGTTTAGGTTAATGCTTGAGTAAATTAAAAGACAATTATACAGGGAGAATTAGAGGTAGATTTTCAATTAGGTAACAATGCTGAAGTATAAAATATTAAAAAAATAAAAGAATGGATAATAAACTGTAATAAAATAACTTTTTATTTTAGGTTTTTTTTATAAAGAGATTCAACAATTTCTTGTGTGTTCTATGAGAGCTGAAAAGTATCCTCTTCAGCTTGATTTAGGAACTTCAGAGTATCAAAACGAATATCCGCAGATTAGTCTCTCACCGAATTGTTCTCAGGGACTTTTGGTTTCTTGGGAAGAGCTTTTAAAGGCACATTTTTATTCAAAGCCTTATGTATTTAAAATCTACGACAGAGATATTTCTTTCATCATTTGAATTCAGAAAATTGTCTTTAAATTCAACCGTGAATTGATAATCTTAATTTCGATTGAACTTATTGGATCATATTTCTATGAAGTTTTTTTTTCTACTCAGTTTCATGCCGAATCATCAGCAAAAAAAACCTTCATGAATTTCTCCTGCAAGGTCATGCGGCAAATTTGGTTTGTTTACGTTCGGTCCGGTTGTTTTTGCGTTTCTCAGCTCCCGATATTCTAGAATCGAGAAACAGCTATCCCCACTTGATTCCCCTTTGCCCCGGTAAAGCCAAAAACAAAAACGATAAAACGGCCACCAAACCGGCTGATGTCATTATTGTTTTCGGTCAGCTCTCGATGCTTTGACGATCGCATGTTTCGATGCTGCTCTGTTTGTTCCTCTCATTGATAATATACGGGCAACCAGCTAGCCATTGAGCGAAACAGATGAACAAAAGTAAGGAGCACGCGCGGGTGGCAAAAGAAAAACACTTACCAGGAAGCAAAACAACAGTATATTTTTACTATCGCAACGCTGAGCGGACGACACCGATCATGGTGTTGCGGCGGGTGGTCGAAAGATAAAGCCAAAGGAGAAATTCAGCAGAAATTTGTTTGACAATTTTAAACCAGTTCGTTCAACGCAGGTGGTGGTTTTTAAGGAATTTATGTATCACTTTAAGGCAGGCGCTAAGGATTTGTCAAGAAGTGACAGAACCATGTTTCACATGTTGTAATACCAGAAAGATGAATGGGATTTAACAGGATTTCGAAAGATTATATCGTTTTGTGATTGATGATTTAAGGTAATTTGTGGTGAATCCCCACCAATCCGGTATATTACCTATAAATTTCCCATTCTATTCTGATGAATTCCAATGCTTAACGACTTGTCGATAATAAATTTTTAACCAATAGTTAAATGAAAATAAGTTCCCATGCATCCTCAGGTTAATTCTATGGAGCCAGTGCTACTTATCTTCGGTAACCTATAGAAACTGGAATTGAAACGGATCTTGGAATTAATTTCTATTTATATTCACCATTCCTATTCTAATAGCATGCAAAACAGCCAGCAGCAACCCAGAAGTTGACTAGCGAGCCAGACTTTTATTTTTTATGAGGCGGGGGAGTTCCCATCTATCTAATGACGTGTGAAATAACTTAACTTAACGTAACAAGTTGATACGGGGAGTCCAGCTCGCTGAACCTGCTGCTCGATATAATCATATGCATCCGTCTATAAACGGTGTTGATTGTTATTGCCGCAGTTGATGGGAATGATCTAATAGAACATGGCACCTGATTACGTTTTACAAGTATTTTCATCACGCAGCTTATTATTGAGACACGCAGCTCTGAAAAAATGTTCAGTTTAGTTCTGAACGACCTTGTCAGCTCCATTACAAAGTAATACATATTATAAAAATTCAGGTCCTGCTTAGACCTAAATTAAGGGAGTACTATATTAAAGTACGATCTGTGAGGTTTTAAACAAAAATTATACACTTCCGACTTTATTTTTACATTCATCTCGTGCAAACTTTGTTTCGCTTGCATTTGTGAAATTTAAATTAAATAAGATGTTGATGTTTAAGTTGAATGAACATCTCGATATTCCTTTCACTGAGGGGGAAGTTTTAAAATCTATGAGAAAATTAGAAAATATAAAAACACTAGCAGACCCGGTAAACTTCGCCTTACCATGTTCAACTTGGCGTTCATCCCCCATTTTTATTAGTTTTTTTTTACATTTCCCTCCTTTCCGTTTACTCGAATTGTCTCGCTTTATTCTATCGAAATAAAACCTAAGAATTTTAACTCAATTCTACGGGTTTTTAATTAAATTATCAAAAAATAACCTTCAATAAATGTTACACGCATCTTATATGAATACGTTTTATTTACTTTTCTTTAATTCGGTTGCAAATTCGATTTTTTCCAGCACTCGACGTAATCATCGAACTTGGCAAGCCTCATGCAAAAAAAATCCCCTTTTTGTAACTTGTTCCATAAATAACTGTATGTTGATAATATGTATGTTTTATTTGTTGTATTCCATTTCGTTGATTTATTCCGCTTTATTCGAGAGCACAATAAGGTTTAAATCGAAATCAAAAGTTTCTTATTTATTGGAATATATTGCATATGAATCTTTATGAAAATATAATTTTGAATATCGAGACAATTTTTGGAGTATTTTCCTAATATTATGCCTAACGCATTTACTAATCATTTCCAAACTGCTTTTTGTTCACTATCCTCTTTCTTCAAAGCAGTTTGAATCAAAATCCATATTTTTACTAAAATCATGTTCAATAAAGTTTCGCATTATACTAAACTTATAGATATGGTACATTTCAACTTAAAGTGTTCCCAAACAGCACTTGTCATGGCATTAAATCTGGCGATTTTGTGTACTGTAAATTACATGCAAAAAATCAAAAAGTTCTCTGCATTTGACCTCTAAATTCTTCAATCCTATCTAATCTAATTCAAAGGACAGACTCTTGTTCAGTTAATGTGTCTGTTCATTTTTATCGGATTTAGTTGTTCTTCTAAAAATTTGATGGCGCTTGATACATCTTCAGTTAAGTACATTTGTACATGTTCAAAATTGATTTTTTTTTGTAATCAATATGAATCAAAACTTACGTTCTAGGCGTATTGGATTATACGAAAGGTAAAGCTTCCCAATTTCTTTTTTTTCACACGTCCGCTATGTGTCATATCATTATTTCATATGCATTTTTTGGGCAACAATTGATTACTTAAATTAACACGAAATAAAAATGGTTTTAATATTTAAAATCGTTTATATGGTTTTGATTCGATCGGTAAAATACCAATCCGTGTCACCTAGGCGTCATCCATTACCATGTGCTGTGTACAAATAAGCAAGAAAAAAAACACATCTAGGTTGCATATCACCCCACGTGCGTAAGAAATATAGGTACTTGGTTGAGAAACAAACCCCTCGAGAAAAGAAAAATCTCTAATAATGGCCCACGACTTTTTAATTTAAGATTTTTGTCAAAAAAAAAATTTGGTAGGTATATGTTTTATTCATTCGGCAAACTTTCAATCTGGGTAACATCTAGGCGTCATTCATTACCATGTGCTGTACAAATGAGCTCGGAATCAAGAAGTAAAAAAAATCATCTAGGCTTCATAGCGCCATCACGTGCATTGAAAATATGCTTAGTTGAGAAATACGCGCCCAAATGTTCCTACTATTTAACCAGTATGCTATGCCATGGTTACTATCCTTTCGCGACGTTTGCTCACGACGCCTCGACCATGGAGACGAAAAACAAACCGACGCCCAAAGGAAAGAAAATCTTGAAAAAATGGATGCCATGACTTTAATTTGATTCCAATTATAACAAATTTAATTTTTACGGACAATTGATGTGACTTTGTGTTGTTTTTATTCGATATAAACCGATTCGCATGCCTACAGAATATTCTAAAATTAATTTCATTTGAATCGTTTGGCTAATTTCGGAGGAGTAGTACTACAAACACCGTTACAAGAGAATTTTATATAATAGACTAGATGATCCCATACGAACTTCGTTTCGCTTTCAACTTGGAATATGTCATGAACAGTTTGCATGAAAGTCAATAGCCAAATATTTTTCAGATGCATTTCCGAATTAATTGTATAGTAATAATTGCAAAAATATTTGACGAACACCTCTTCTGTCGTCCTCTACTTCATTTGAAATCAGAAATTGATTGCCCGTGCCAAAAAAAACCAGTGTAAAAATTTCGAGTCGCATAACAACGCAATTATTGCTTACTTACTTACTTACTTAATGATCCCGCGCCGATCCTCCGGTGCATAGGGCCGTGGTAAAAGACCTCCACTGCTGACGATCCGGAGCCAGCGACTTCACCTGGTCCCAGTCAAGATTATCGTCGACAGTTCGGATTTCAGCGGCTAGGCTTCGCCGCCACGAGTTTCTGGGTCTGCCTCTTCTTCGATGACCTTCTGGATTCCAGTCAAGCGCCTCTCTGCAAATCTCGTTTTCATCTTTTCGCAGCGTGTGCCCAATCCATCTCCACTTACGTTCCCGAATCTCGATTTCTAGCGCCCTTTGATGACATCGGCGATGTAATTCCTCATTCGAGATCCAGTTGCCAGGCCACCAAGCGCGGATGATGTTCCGCAGGCAGCGGTTTACAAATACTTGCAGTTTTCGCGTCGTTACCGCATATGTGCACCAAGTTTCGCACCCGTACAGCAATACGGATTTGACGTTTGAGTTGAAGATTCGGATTTTTGTTCGTAGAGAGATCTGGCGTGACCGCCAGATGTTTCGGAGACTCGCAAACGCAAATCGGGCCTTTCTGATCCGGGTTTCGATGTCTTTCCTGGTACCACCATCAGGCGTTATCTGGCTACCAAGATACTGGAAGCACTCCACTTTCTCAACTTGTTGCCCAGCTACCATGAAACTGGAGGGATTTCCTGTGTTGATCTCCATCGACTTGGTCTTTCCGACATTGACTTTGAGACCTGCTGCCTTGGAACTATCGGTGAGGTCGTCGAGTTTGCTCTGCATGTCCGGTTGTGTTTGGGCGAGCAAAACAATATCGTCAGCCAGGTCAAGGTCGTTCAGTTGCTCCATTGTTAAAGGATTCCACGGCAATCCTCGGTTCGGTGCACAGTCGATCGATCCAGTCAGAATCTCATCGCAATTATTGCCAAGAAGTTAAACTCCTTTTTGTGGCCTCTTATACAATCTTTGATATCTGAAGTCGATTGTTCGTCTCTGAAAACTACCGTGTGCAAATTTCCATCCCAATCCGATGTATAATAACGACGATATTTCAAAAATATTGTAAGGTTATGGGCGACCCCATTGCCGGCCCCTTACGCTGAATTCAATACCTGAAATCGCTTGATCGTCCCTCAAAACTCTCGTGTACCAATTTTCATCTAAATCCGATGTATAATAACGACAATAACGCAAAAACAGTAAATAGTTAATATGGACAACCCCTTAGGCAGACCCCTGACTTTAATTTGGATAAGTGAATTCAATTGTTTGTCCCAAATAAGATTAAACTGCTTTTTTTATCTTTTCCATCCCTTATCTAATGAAAATATCTGTTGAAGATTATCCCACTTTTCAATATGGATGATTTTGTTGAGCATGTTGGAAACTCACTTTGCATGTTTTCAATTGCATGTGTGTATTTTTTTCGCTTTTCAATTTCGCACTGTTTTATTATTAGTTTTTCTTAAATGTTGGAAGTTCTACTAATAGTTTTTTGAAGATATCGAAAACATATCATCTCGAAAACACCATTTTTATATTATTGATACGATTTTACTCCGTTGAAGGTTGGATTCAGATTGATTTTTTATTGTTCGATAAGTTCTTGACAAGGTTCCTACTGGAGACGCCTGAAGCACCGTTCTATGTAAAAGCCATGTACACGATCACCAATCCGTGATCGATGTACATGCGAAAGAGACAAAGACAGAAACCTCGAAAAGCTATGACTGCACACATGGTAACAGCGAGGTTCAGTAAATTTGAAATGCGACACTTTCGTTCGTCGCAGTAAATGCTGATGCTGAATTTTGTGCAGGCATTGAACTGAAGGTTCAATGCCGGTTAGTAATAAATTTCTCAGCATGTTCTCACTGGTGTGGTCTGCTGAGGATGTAAGAATTGGAAGGCATGAAAATGACATGTGAAATCCACATGTCACACCATCCCCCTACGGGCCAAAATTGAAAGGTAAATTATTCGGATTTGCTTCAAGTGCCTCTCACAATTTTTAATGATTCTATATAATATGTTGATTTCGGTTCATGATTGCAAAATAGGTATTATTTAATTATAATGTTATATTCCTGTATCACGTTTAATTTTAATTGTATGTTTCTGTATCCTGCACCCCTTCCCCCTTAATGGAAAAGGAGGCGGTTTAGCTGCCTATTTGATTAGTCTTGATATGTGTACTTCCTGCTCTCTATTATCTGCATTTATTATTGTTACGTTTGGCGTATTTATTTTTGTAATCAAGAAAGGTCCGTTGTAAACGGGGTCTAACTTGTGTCTATTTTCTCTTTTTAAATACACTGTATCGCCTATTTTTATATCTGTTATATTAATGTTATTATTGACTGCATTTGTTCTTTTGATTTTTTCTTTGTTGAGAGTTTGCATGACATTGTTGTGAGTAACTTGTAATCTATATTTTAGTTCTTTTTGATACGAGTCGAAGTTATATAAGGGATCAACGTTATTGTTACAAAATTCAAAAGTATTACATGTTTTTCCAAAAATTAATTCGAATGGCGTGAAATCGTGTTGTATGTTAGGCGTTGTATTGTAAACAAAGCAATAAAAGGGAAGCCACTCATCCCAATCATTCGTGCGTTGGTTTGAAAATATCCTTAAGTATTCGTTCAAGCATTTATGGTTGCGTTCTAACGCACCGATTGTTTGAGGGTGGTAAGCTGTTGAGCAAGTGTGGTTTAATTGTAGCAAATTGCATATTTCGTCAAACACTCCTTTGTATTCGGTTCCTTGATCTGTTTTGATACATCTCATGGGACCGTATATAAGGATGCATTTTTCTACAACTGCTTTAGCTATTGTAACAGCTGATTTGTCCGGAATGGGTATTGCAATTACATACTTGGAAAGATCGCATTGCAATGTCACTGCATAGCGGTTTCCTTTTTCAGTGAGAGCAAACGGACCGATGGTGTCAATGGACACTACATCGAAGGTTTTGTTAGGTGTGGTAGTAACGATTGCTGGCGTTTTTGCTGTAATCGCATGTTTATTTATTTTACAAAGTTCACATACCTTGACGTAGTCTGAAACAGTTTGTTTCATATTTGGCCAAGAGTATAGGGACTTTAATTTTTTGTATAATCTATTTATACCTGGATGACCTCCCGTCGGAGAGTCATGGTATTGTTTTAATATGTTTTTAATTTCTTCCGATGTTTTTATTTCAACAGGTTTCTCGTAAATTAATATGGTAGCGTTCCTAAGAACTGCATTACCGAAACTTTTAAATGAATTTAAATCAACATGTGTGAATATAATGTCGTTTGTTTGTATTGCTAGCTTTCTTGGATATGTTGCTTTCGTATTTGAATTATCGGCAGGCCTGCCATCGATTATTTTTAAAACTTTTTCTAATTCTATTCTAAAGTTTTCGGGATTTTCTATTGCTAGAGCTAACGTTGGAGTTAGTCTCTTCCGGAATTTTTTATCGTATATTATCATATTTATCGATGTTTTATCATTATTATATGAAAATGTTAATTTTGGCAAGTCGAATGCTTCTAAACTACTGACAGCTTCGTACACGTGAAGTTGATCAGGCTTCTGTGTCTGGCTGGTAGTTGTTGTAGCAGCATTTTTCTTTGCCATAGATCTGGTTACTAAATACATGTTTTTTAGTGTGTCTGACGTTATTTGAATTCTAGATAACGCATCAGATAACACATTTGAACTACCTTTAATGTATTCTACCTTAAAATCGTATTCCTCCAAATCCCATCTCATACGTGTGAGTTTGGATGAGGGGTTTTTAAGTGAAAATAAATATATTAGTGGTCTATGGTCAGTACGTATAACGAATTTCCGGCCATAGATATATGGTCTAAAATACTCGATGGCCCAATGTATGGCGGTCAGTTCCTGTTCGATTGTTGATTTGTGTGATTCACCTTTTGTAAAAGCCTTGCTGGCAAATGCAATTGGTAATTCAAAATCTCCAAAACGTTGAGCCAGTACTGCTCCGCAAGCTACTTTGGACGCATCTGTAGTGATAATAAAATCTTTTGTGTAATCGGGGAACTGTAAAATATTTGGTGATAATAATTTCATCTTAAGAGTGTCGAATGATTTCTGAGACTCCTCGTTCCATTTGAATATTGAATCCTTGCGTAATAATTTGTTTAGAGGGTTGGCTATATCTGAAAAATTTTTGATGAAGCGACGATAGTAATTACAAAAAGCAACAAATCGCCGAACTTCATCTGAATTCTTCGGTACTGGGTAGTTTCGAATAGTATCATATTTACTTTTGTCGGGTTGTATGCCATCTCTCGAAATATGGTGTCCTAAATAAGTCACCTCATTCTTGAAGAAATGGCATTTAAATGGATTTAATTTAAGTTTGAATTTTCTTAAGTGCTGAAACACTTCGCGTAAATTTGCTATATGGTGATTAATTGAGCATCCTACTACGATAATATCATCTATGTAGAGGAATGCACAGTTTGGAGGTAGACCGCTTAACGCGATGGACATCATGCGTTGAAAGGAGTTAGGGCTTATGTTTAGACCGAATGGAAGCCTATTAAATTCAAAATGGCCTTTATCAGAGGAGAAGGCTGTGTATTTTTTGGAATTTTTGTCTAATGGGATTGTAGAAAAGTATCTTGCACGACCCAATTGATCCAAAATTTCATCTATCCGCGGGAGTGGAAATTTATCTGGGGTTATTTTTTTGTTCAGTTGACGGTAATCAATTACAAGACGCCATTTTTTACTTCCATTTGAATTTGATTTCTTTGGAACAAGTAAAATAGGCGAGTTGTAAGGTGAGGTTGAATTTTGAATTATCCCTTCATTAAGCATGGTCTGTATTTGTTCATTAATTTCATTTTTTTGAGATTCTGGCAATCTATAGTTTTTAATATATGTCGGTTTTTGGTCATTGAGAGCTATACTTTGTTCGTAAAAATTGTTTTCCGTAAGCAAATCACCTTGAAGCGAAAATATGTCATTAAATTCAATGCAAAGGTTTTCAAGTTTATCTCTGATATGAGGATCACTGTTTTCAAGTTTCAGTTCATTTTTCAGTTTCTGAGCTCGTTCGCTAATATTTTCTTTGTTTGTGTTGTTTGAAATAGCACAAAAGTAAAAATTTGATAGGGGTTCATGTTTGGGATAGAAGTTTGCCGGTAATAAAACTTCCTTAGTTGTAGTATTAATAATTTTAACATTACAATTGCCTTTATTTACCAGAGTATTAGCGCAAAATACTCCTGGGAATATTTCTTCTGAAAAAATTACACTGTCTTCCTGAATGTTAATGTTTTCAAGTTGTTTGATTATCTCACACCTAGCTGGTATAAGATTTGAGTTGACTTGCTTGTTTACTATTGGAATTGTAAATGTTTCAAAATTGTTTGTCAGTTTGAGAAGCCAAGAATCATAATCTATATTGCATTTATGGTTTACTAGAAAATCTCTCCCTAAGATTCCATCAGTAGGAATCGGGAAATCGTTTCTTACTATGTGAAACATCTGAGGTATTTTAATATCATTTAATATGATATTTGTTTGCGTAGTACCCATTGTACTTACGTTTCCATGGCCAATTCCAGCTATGTCACATTTTTGGCTTGGATAATAAATCTGAGTTTTTCTTAATAATCCACATTTGACAACTGATATATCAGATCCGCAATCAACAATAAATGATAATTGCACATCGGACATATCAACCATCAGTTGGACGTAATTGGTGGCAGACACATTTATTGTATATGCTGCCCCAGCTGTACCCCTAAAGGGTGGATATTTCCATTTGTTGACTGTAGAATATGTTGTTGCTGTGGCATTTGAATGTGTGGATGCAACGGCATTTGAATTGCCTGGTGCGCTGGCGGCTGATATTGTGCACCGCCTTGGTGTGCTAAAAACATATTCGGTGGATACCGTCCACGCTGAGTCCAATTGCCTCTTTGATTCGAGAAATTACCTCGATGAGACCAATGACCCCTCTGGTTTGAAAAATTTCCACGATTATGGGGCGAGTTTTGGTACCTAACGTGTCGATCATGTTGGTAAAAGTTTGAATAATTACCACGTCCTCTGTGGTTTGTTCCACGCCCTCTTGGGTGGCTTACTCGACCTGTTAAAATTTGAGCATTTGTAGCAGGTGAATTGTTGTTACTGGTGATTTCATTATTTTCCATCACCTTTTGAATTGCGTCATTAATTTTGTTGAAGGTCCCAGCCTTCAAAATAAGTTTTGTGTCGGTATTCTTGCTACCGCTTATTAGAGCCTCGACTCCTTTTTTGGTTGCCATCGTGTTGGCTCTGTTTGCTGGGATTTCTTCCCTTACATAGCATGATTTAAGTTGTGTTGTTAAAGTTTCAACTTCGTTACAAAAAGTTTGAATTGAATCTTTTTGTCTGGTTGCTTTTAGCTTGGCCAGAACATTGTCCGAAGTAATTTTTGACTCGCAGTGTTGTTTTACTGCGTCTATGATGCCTTGTAAATCATCGGCTCCTGCAATTACTTGCCGGGCTACGCCTGTTAGCCGTGATTTTATGAGCTTCACTACGGTAACTTGAGCTGTTTGTATTTGTGCGGCCGTGGCTGCAGCAAAATCACTTTGTACCGTGTCATTGAATAAATTTACGGAGTCAATGAAAGCATCCAAATGCTGTGGTGCGCCATCATACATTTGAATCAGCGTCGTACCCAATTTTACGTCTACCTTTGGGTTTGCCATGTTTCTTTTATGTAACTGTAAAAATGATAACGACACTTTTGCTAAGGTCTTAAATGAAATGATGATTTCGATCAAGCTTTGAATCTATTAAAGTTTTTATTTCGCCGTACAGTAACCTTGCCGACTTTATAAAAAAAATCTGTTTGGTTCCCCCAAAGAGATCTATTAAATCTAATATTTCGTTGTAATAGATTCTACTTTGGTTTAGTTTGTTCAATAACGTTGCTCTCCTGTATCTTCGATTAGGATTTTTCTTAAGGTTAACTAAGATTTTCGACAAATCTGCCAGTAGTGAATCTACTTGGTCCATAAATTAATATTATTATTTAATTCTGTTTTCTGCTGTCATTTTTGTTACACTATTATGATTTTTTCTTACTTACAGTTTTCTATAACATTGTCCTACCTCACGTTTGTCGGTTTTGTTGTTGGTTTTGTTGTTAGCCGCTGGCATACTAACTGCGCTTTTGCTCTACTCAGGTTTCCGGTTACTGTGGTGGCTGTCGGTGGGGACGCTCCATGTTGCCGGTTATCCCTTTGTTGGGGCCGCTCCAAGTTGCCGGTTGACCCTTCGGTGGGGACGCTCCTAGTTGCCGGTTATCCCTTTGGTGGAGCGTTACTAGCTCTGTCACTCGTGTACACTTTACTCTTTTGATATTTCAGCTACTGCCACACTGTTCATTTTAGCACTGTTTTTTTTTTTTTTTTTTTTTTGTTTGTCCCTTTTTTTTTCTCTGGACTTTGCCTTTCTTGTTAGACTTTGTCTAGATCTGCCATTGCTTTTACACTTAGGATCGTTTTTTTCTGCACTCTTTTGTGCCAAATTTTGTAAATTACAAACACTAGCTGGATTGTAACTAGCACTAAGATGATGTTCAGTTTGAGCGCATGATCTTCGTGAAAATCGCTATGGGTTTCCTGATTGTTTATAATGGTGAGATCTTTATCTCCCGACACTGATGCACTAGGTTTTGATGCACCTGTTCCCATTATTAGTCGCTGTTCGCACACTGATGCACACTTTACACTAGATCACAAATTTCTAACACCTGGACTTGGTTTTTTTTTTTTTGACACTTGGCTCTTGTCACGGTATTGCCATGATACGATTTTACTCCGTTGAAGGTTGGATTCAGATTGATTTTTTATTGTTCGATAAGTTCTTGACAAGGTTCCTACTGGAGACGCCTGAAGCACCGTTCTATGTAAAAGCCATGTACACGATCACCAATCCGTGATCGATGTACATGCGAAAGAGACAAAGACAGAAACCTCGAAAAGCTATGACTGCACACATGGTAACAGCGAGGTTCAGTAAATTTGAAATGCGACACTTTCGTTCGTCGCAGTAAATGCTGATGCTGAATTTTGTGCAGGCATTGAACTGAAGGTTCAATGCCGGTTAGTAATAAATTTCTCAGCATGTTCTCACTGGTGTGGTCTGCTGAGGATGTAAGAATTGGAAGGCATGAAAATGACATGTGAAATCCACATGTCACATTATGAAAAAGGTTTTTTATGAGTTCTGTTTTTTTTCATGGGCACAAACATCCCATTAATAAATGGTAGAATCGACCACATTGGTCATCAATGGTCACTCATAAGTTAGAAATTGGTCAGTGAAATCGAGTTGTATAAAATAAAACTCAAACCTCAAATTTTATTATCTTATCGATTTTTTTATCCCCCATCAAAATTCCATTTGAAGCGTTAAAATCGCAGCCTTGAACTTATAACTCTTAATCTAAAAAAAATTTCTTTCTCCATGAGGAATTCCAAAAATATAAAAATGGTTGACCCTTAAAGCCCCCCGGCGGCGGTAAAGAGCACTTGAAAGCCACTACTATTCTAGTCAATATATTCCTAACCGGCTAGTTGTATTTTTCAATCAAAATGTAGGCTTATAATTGTATCCAAATATCTCGTACCGGTAGCATGTGCTTTGAACAGTAGAAGGTACAAAAAACACCCGCCAAAATTTTCACTTTCAAATTTTTAATGCTCAGCAAGCTTTGATTAGCTATCCAGTACATGTGAGCTCTGGATGGTCGTTTCTAATAGCCTGCCCATGGTGATGGTGAAAATAATCCCGCCAACGAACGAACGGAAACGAAAGTCGGTTCACAAAATGGGTGCCATGACTTTTGGTTCGTGGGAATAAAACCGTTGTTGTATGGCCGACCGCCTTCATAAGGGGTCATCCGAAAATCTAAAAACATTTTTCATCATTCCTGGTCCTAATGAGCACCCATGCCAAATTTCAGCTCTCTAGCTCTTAAGGCAGCTGAGCCTATTGAAGACAAACATACAAACGAACAAACAAACGGAAATTACTTTTTATATATATAGATAATGAAGAATATGAAACGAGCTCACTAAATTCAACAGCACTTAAGCCGCGCCAACAACTTCACCTTTGATTTCATGACTTCAAAGCCCAATTTTGGTCCACATGGTGTCGTGGTTTTACGATTCTCATGAACAGGCTTGAAAATTTTCAGTCATTCATAAGGACGGTGAAATTTATTTTGGATCACTATACCCAAGAAAATAAGATCAGTCATGGATCATGTCATGATAGAAATATTCCGATAATGTGAATGTAAATACCATGCACATTCACGTGATGTAAATAAATTTCACGTATGAGAAGAGTGGGCAATGAATGAAATTCGGAACCAAATGGAATATTTAAAAAAAGGCTTCTAAAAACGCTTATCTCTATTTTCATTTTTTTAATACTAGCGTTAGTTAGCGTTTGTCATAGTAAAGCATATTGAAAATTAGTTTGGCAAACAAAATTGCCAAAAATTGCACTGATGATATTTCTCATGACCCATTTTAACCATCATGTCATGATCGAAATATTGAAGATCTCAATGATCAATGACATAATGGAAAAATCTTTCTTTATCAAAACATTCATAGCATGCTTTCATTTCAAAAAAATCTTAAACTTATGACATGTGAGGAAAAAAAATGGGTCTCTAGTCGCAATTTTTGGCTCGTGACTATGACATAATTCCATCCCTGCTTATGAATCTCAATTCAAAAATTCACTCAGACAAGTCTGTCACTCACAAGAATAGATCAATGACTGACTTTGTTTTGTTTGTTTTGCCTACTGTTGCCAAAATAATAAACGTTGCCATAGAAATTTGTTTCATTTCATTTATCTTCAGTGATGCCAGATTCACTCTTATTTAATTTTAATTTCTTTTAATTTGATTTATTTTCTGCATATTCTTCATCTCATCTCTGCATTCTTTCTTACCTCTATTCTCAATTAAAAAAATTTAAGCATCGACTTTGTTTTTTCCTCTAAAACACAATTTTATTTACCAAATATCCTCAATTTTAATGCCATATTCCGCATCTTTATTCTTCATCCTACAAATTTTATTTAATATTTGCATATCCTTCATCTCAACTCTACATTCCTTCTCATCTCTACTCTCAATAGAATCTTTTGTTGACTGACTTTTGTTTTTCTCATAGACATAATTTTATTTTTCAAATATCCTTCCTTCCAGTTCTACATTCCATTCTTAGAAAAAGCTGTGCAAATCTTACAATTTTAACTATTTTTTGCATGTTCTTGATCCACTTGGAAAATATACTTCACGAAGGCTTTCCCAATCTGTGCTTTACCTGTCGCTATGTTTTTGTTTACCAAAACCGGAACAATCCGAAAACATTCTTAGCAACAACTTTCCCAAACTGTGCTTTTGGAATGTGGAATAATTTGATAATATTCTTAGTAAAAAGCCTTCCCAACCAGAAGCTTCCTAAGCTTCCCAGCTTCCTAAGCCAACCCGTACTTTTCCACCGGAAGGCCAAATCAAATTGAAAAATCAGCAGCAGCAGTCTTGAAAATCTACCCTTTCTAAGCCAATCCCGTCTTTTATCACCGGAAGGCCAAATCAAAACAAACAATCAGCAGAAGCAGCATTAAGAATTTAGGCTTCCTAAGCCAATTCCATCTTTTTCCACCGGAAGGCAAAATCGAAGTAAACAATCTTGGGCTTGTAATATAGCGCATTTGGTAAGTCAGTTGCTTCCTGAGCCGATGTCCATGAGTTCGAGCCCAAGAGTAAACATCGATCACAGTTGTACCGGATAAATTTTTCAATGACTGTCCACCAACTGCATCGTTGATATAAGTCGTGAATGACATAAAGATGTTAAAACGACTATAATCGAAACCAAAAAAAGAAGCAAACAATCAGTAGAAGCAGCCTTAGCTCTGCACTGATTAAGCCAATTCCGTCTTTTTTCACGGGAAGGTCAAATCAACACACACAATCATCAGCAACAGCCTTAAAAATCTGCACTTTCTAAGCCAATTCCGTCATTTTCCATTGGATGACCGGATCAAAACGAACAATCAGCAGCAGCAACCTTAAAAATCTGCGCTTCCTAAGCCAATTTCGTCTTTTTCCACCTGATGACCAAATCAAAATAAACAAAAGTCATCGCCTACTTCCAGTTTTCATTAACTAATTTTATATAAAAAGTGGAATTTATTATTTTTCAACCAACAGTGTAAGCTTAAGTTTTATTTTCGCATTGACATAGAAAACTTAAATAAGCTTTCGAAGTCAATCTTCCCAATTACTCGTATCCTTGCTTGAGATTTAGAATCTCTATTGTGGTTGAACATGATCTCATAAATTCGAAGAAAAAGTCTTAAACATTGTTTTTTCCGTCGTTAACACAAGGCAATAAACTCACATTTCTCTGAAGCGCAAAGAATTTTATAACTTGTTTGATTAGTTTGGGGCCCTAAATCCAAATTTGCAATTAGTTTTTTTTTCTATTGTTTCTTAAATGTTCAACTTTTTTCAAGATCGCAAGTAATTTCGAATTGTAACAAAATGTTTGAACAAAATTCTTTAACATCAAATACTCAAAGACTTTGTTTAGTGAACTTAAAAATAGTGTGAACGATTTCTATAGGGGAGAGTGGGGATACTTGATCCCTTTTTCTTATTTTCACCATATCTTTTTGGAAAAATTTAGCAACTCGCAGTCTTTTACATTTCCTGACAGCGTGTAACTTCAAGTTTCTATGCTCCTAAAATTAGAACGATACTTGAACCCGTAGATGAACTAGAAGCACTTTCGTTAGGGGAGACTTGATCCTTTATTCAGGAAGCCCTAATCCATGGAAAAAATCAAACAAAACCCCAAGATAGAATGTTAATTGACTATTTTTTCATGTTTGTTCTCATTTCACAATCTATAATTGTCAGAAAAAAAAATCTAAAGCTTATTTTCAACCCTTATGACATTGCATACTTACGGGCGCATTTTTTTATAAACAAGAGAAAATCAATTATTTTTGCCCTTTTCTTCAGATAATTGATGGATGAATACTAGGCTATTGGATAAATATTAGTAATCTCGTAATCAGCAATGACCACGATACATTGAAAGGAAGAATATACCGGGATCATTTGTACCCGTACATATAATAGGGATCAATTGTACCCAAAATCAACATTTTAGAAAACTTTTTCTGAAAAAAGTTGGGAGTTTTCCATCACTTTGAAAATATTGTATTATGAAGTTCATTTTACACTCGATAGATTGATGTATTGGAATAAATATTTTTTTTATAATGTTTCCATGATAGGAACATTTTAAAATGATGAAAAAAGATCTTCAAGTCACATTTTGTGAAAATTTTCAAACAAAGTTCAATAACCCAAAAGCTTATATTGTTAAAAAATTTTGAGCTTCTACCATTGCTGTTTTGTTCCATTTGGCACATTTTTCTAGAACATTTGATCTTTGTACGACATTCCAGTTTGGAGATATAGCTAAGGAATCAAGTATCCCCAGGGATCAAGTATCCTCATTCTCCACTACTATTTCAATTCTCTAAAAAAATGTTGAATGAAATTATTTTCAAAAGCGTTGTATTTCTGGAACTAGAATATCCAAATAAAAATCTGAATCCTTCTGGTAATAACACTTACTTATTCTTGTAACTAAAGACAAAATCTCTGATATGTGTTATGAAATTCAGTTTTTTAGGATCCAATTTTTTCGAATTAATATATTTTTTTTTTAAATCTATTGGTTTTCCGGATTCTCGGAAAAAAGGTTTAGAGTTCAAAGCTACGAAGTTATGAAATTAAAGGAGATTCGATTATCAAATTCCATCTTCAACGAATTGAACGCACTACCTTTAGTTGAAATTCTGTTCCATATTTAATTGTAAAATTTAAAATTAAAATACAAACAAATTTGAACAGAAAACTATAAGATTCTACCATCTTTATTTGAAGAAACTTATTCTAATTCCACAAGTCACTTTAAACGTATCTTTCAAGAAATCCCTATCTCAAATTTTCATGGTCGATGTTGAGTTTTATAACAACAGCTTTTTATCAATTCAGAATCCTCATATATGCTATAATGTAGATATTTTGTTTGTCTTTCAATAGAGCTAAAGTTAGGCATGATGAGAAATCCGAAAGATCTCGTATTTGGCCTCAATTTATTAAAATCCGCTCAAAGAATTTGTTGGCACTTTTTCAAAGAAAAGTTTGATTAACCAAAACCAAAAACAGTGAAATCCACCATTTGGGATAAAAAGGAATCTAGGGGACACGTTAAAAACTTTAAACCACTTTCAACGACATCGTTTTACTCAAGAACAAATTCTCCTTCACATTACCCCGAATGTATCAGCATACAATCACACCAATAAACGTGTCCATTCATAAAAATACTATCCGCACTGCTACAAACTTCAACAATCACGCATTAAGCAGCTGGTTGGGGTTGCACAATGTTATCAGTTTTGGCATGTCTTGCTACTGGCGTCTTCTTCGTCTGCTTCTTCTCCACAAAGGACAACCAACAAAAAAGCAAACATCCACGCTGCTGCGTGAGCATGAGAGAAAAAAGAACCGTAACACCATCCGGACGGAGATCCAACAAAACACATGTGAAATTCCAAACAAAAAAAAAACAGGAACACTTACCGGTGATGAAAACAGTTATCAAGATGCTCATACGATTGTAGAACTTGCTGAGGCTGGCCGCCGTCGATAACATTGTTGTCTTGATTTTTCTTCTCTTCACTTTTCTGCTGCTGCCGGTTTATATCGGTTTGTTTTGCGTTGTTGTTTTTTTAATGCTGTATTGACGCGTTATCTTCCTCGATCTGTCTATGTGGGGTTCTTCGCAACAGAAATAGCTCAACACCTTCTTTTTGCAACACCACTCTCCTCTCACTTTCGGCGGTGTGTTTTGGTTTGGCGATTTCGTTGCTGTAACGGATTCTTAGTATGTTGCACTTGTTGCCTCTAGACCAAGGTATGGCACTGCACTCTCTTATTTTAATTAAACTGTTACAAATTGACCGCACCGAAACCCCGCTGTTGTGGAACGACGAATTTACCGGGACGGACAGATTTTCTTCGCGGACACTGCACCTCGGAACTATTTTGCTCTGCTCTGCTGAAATGAATTTCTATTTCAAATCTTGGCGACGCCGTTCGTCAAACGAGAGGAAGAAGCTAGCTAGATAGATAGGTCGAAGATGACGAGGATGGGTTTCTGTTGCTCTCGCGGCGAGTTGATTGGCTTGTCAAAGCGATGATACTGATTCTGTAAGGTAGAAGCCCGATGGCGGTTATCTTCTAATTTTATTTGAAGGAGCACGGTCACACCACCCTGTTAGACTTGAGACGGAAAACTGCCTACTGCGATAAAGATGGAACCACTCGCTTGGTCTCTTCGAGCATTCACCATTCACTCGAGGAAAATTCCCTTTTTGCGCGGAAAACACTTGTTGTGCTTCACGGATAACTACTGTTGGGGATCCACCCTCGTGTATTAGATCAGCCAGACAAACAACTTCTGCCGGGGGAGTCCAGCCAGAGCGCGATATGGGCTGACGACGCTCCTCAAAAAAGGTAACCGATTTCACGTAACACTTATCACACAACTCACGCTGACAGTAAATCACGGGTTACTGACTAAGTTGCCAATAACTAGATTGCAAACGAGATATCCGTCGTCTGGGAATGTGTGCTTGTCTCAAGATCACGACAAATGAACGAACGACGAACAACACTCAATAAACAGAACGCGAATCGCGACGATTAGCTAGATTCTCTTCTGTTTCAAGTTGAATTATCTAATAAAGCGACTAGTCAAACCAACAACCGTTCGCGAAGACTGTTAACTGCCAACTGAAACAGGCGGCCACACTACACCAGTAAGTAGCGTGGCGTGGAGCGGTTTTGCTTGTCCCGCTTATGCTTGTCAGCACGCGCTGACAAACAACTAGCGTGTGCTTGTGGGGGCTCGCTCGCTCGGTTTGCTAGTCAGAAAACCGATATCAGTGGAAATACCTTTTCCATGACATGCGACAACTCTCCTCGGTGTTGTTGCAACTAACTTATTCGCAAGGGGGGTGTGTGTGCAGCCAACGCAGTTGTTTCTGTTGTTGTTGTGTTGACATCTGCTTCGCAGCTGACGATTCGGGCATGCTGCCTGCTGTTGGCTGTTGACGTGGAGCTGCTTCCTGGGATTCTCCTGCTTCAACCCGGTCAGCCAACAGGTTTTCTTTTGTTGATATGATTTGGTTGCAACTTTTCCGACGAATTGACGACAGTAAAGTGTAGAGAGAATATGAACTCGCATGGCTCGTCGGATTCTTCGAAAAGTTGAAACAATCTAATTTTCTTATTGTCATAACAGTTGTCGGTTTTTGAGAAACGGTTAACATGAATCTTAGTTTTTTTTGTAAAATATACTTCACATTTGAATGCTTTATGTGGCCTGAACAGCGAATTGGGATTTCTGCTTTTTGAATTTCTCATTTTGTTTCAACTATCTAAGCATATCTAAGTAGACATTTGGGGGATTAATCCTCTTCCCACATGAGGGTTTTTTAAATTGTTATTTTTCAGTTTTTTAAAGTGTTGTTATGAATTCTGTTAAATATAATTTATTGTTAAATTCAGTTGCTCAATGTGTTAAGGTCTGATATGTAAGAGATTTCAGATTCAGATTATTATTTATTTAATTACATAGTATTCCGTCTTACGACATAACTTAACGAACATAATTCCTAAGATCCACTTGGTCCATGGCATTTCTCGGACAACCCACGTTCGCCAGATCAAGACTTTCATAGCTTTATTCAGTTCAGTAGCTCATCATGGTACTTCACAGACGAAGTCTCGGAATTACACCACCTTTCTCTGATCGAACCAGCTTCAGACGTCTCGGAAAGTCGTCGCAAGCACGTCCGGTCTCGTATAATCTTTATCAACCTCGGGGTTCTCGCAGACCTTGGTCATCCAGATCGTGTGTTGTCCTCGGTGTCTCTGGTTTCTAGGTATTTATGGACTTTCCGGTTGATTACGAGCGGTTTTAGGTGTTTGAATATGTTGAATATGTGTCCGGGTTTGTACCCTCTCACATATTCAGCGATAACAGCTGCTCTCAACTCTGCCACTCACAACTTAATGTACACAAACTGCACAGAAACGAAACTCTGCCACTACTGTGGGCAGCAAAGTTAGCACTTTCATTTGACATATAGATGACACCAGAGAGATGCAACGTATAGGCTACAGGCGACCCCAAAAAAAGTGTGACAGGACTTTTTTGTCACCCTGTACAGGTTACACTTCGTGCGAGGGCTAAGTCTTCTCGACCGCAGTTGTTTGTAGAGTCCATGCATGAAAGTTTTGCAAAGAAATCTCAAACTGATGCCATCTATTTATACTAATCTGTCTGCCGCATTCGACGGTGAACCATGATATAGCCATCGGAAAGCTCGGACATTTAGGATTATGTGGATAACTGTTACATAACTGGACGTAAATTGACAGTTTGCTCGGGTATGGGAAAACAGTACAAGACGCACCAGCGGGGTAAGATGGCCCATGTCATTCTTTCTCAAAAATACACTAACCTATGGCTTTTAATGGATTCTTTCTTCATTTATATTGTAGCAAACAAGCTTTTTCATCATTTATTGGATGAAAAGTTCACAAAAACGACTTTAGTTCTCAGAAACAGAAGCATTAATAGAATCAGCGTGAAACCTATTATTTTTCATGGTTAATATTTAAGGTTTTATGGTAAACTGGCATTGGCAATCTGATGAAACTACAGCTTATCGTTTTTCCACTCGCATGCACTTTCGGAAGACTATACATATTTTGTTGTATTTTACTAACTTCATACAAATTTTAACCAAAATCAATCATATCAAAATTGGGCAGAATGCCCACAAGACCACGTGTTTTAGGCTCAAATTTTGATTGCTGTTAACTTTTGAGAAAACCGAAATATCAAAACAAAATAACATTCTTTTTATTGGCTGACTCCCAAATTACGATATAAATGCATAATAATAACAAGTTTGGTCCTTGTTCGAGTTAAAAACCAGTGCCAATATTCGACTCGAAAAAATTATCCGCCGCCATGTTTGCCGCAATATCATTCAAAAAATAGAATTTCGTTGCCTACCTGAAGGCGTTTTACCTATAAGGTTATAAAAAAGTGTATTTTGAAAAGCGAAATTTTCGATAAGTTAGTAAGTTAGTAAAGTAGTTGATTTTTTGCCAAAGTATAATTAGTTTACAAAAATACGATGAACATGTAACTGAACATTTTATCTTTCAATCATTACATTCCTTATAATCATTGTTTCATTTCTTACCACCCTTTCGGTGTGGTGCGTTTTGGCGTTCTACCCCGCGGTTTGTTTTCTGGCTGTTTAAGTTTTTTACAAAAATATCATCAAAATCGTGTTTTTATCATATTTTTTTCTTTCTGATAATACGTAAATCTGATCTCTGAATCGTCGTAAACTTCCAGTTAGGTTCTTAGATGATTGGTGTCGCTGTAAATAGTGATTATGCTTAACTAATGCGTCTTGTACAGTTTTCCCCTAACTGTTTTCCAGGCAGTTTTCAGCTTCATCAGGCGTGCCTAAAGGAAGTCATTTAGGGCCAATAGTATTCCTGATCTACTTCAATGACGTGCTTCAACTTCTCGATGGACTAAAATAAGCGTATGTCGACGACTTGAAACTGTTCTACTCTATCAATGGCCCCGAAGATGTGAACTTCCTGCAGAACCAGATTAACCTCTTTGCCTCCTGGTGTGATGCCAATCGCCTACCTTTCAACGGTAGTAAATGTGCAGTAATATCATTTTCCCGCAAACGACGCCCGGTCTCAGCCGTTTATTTCCTTGGAAACGATACAATCTCTCGAGCTCAACAAGTGAAAGATCTTGGTGTGATTCTTGACATGGGGCTGGATTTAAAGACTCATACCAAATATATCGTTGACAAGTCCTCCAGAAGCCTGGGTCTTCTTTTCCGCATGACGAAGGACTTAAAGGACATCTATTGCCTGAAGAGTCTTCACTGTAGTTTGGTTCGATCGATCCTTGAATATGCTTCTGCGGTTCGGTGCCCATATTATCAAAACGGTTCTGATCGCATCGAAGCCACCCAACAACGTTTTTTTGGTATGCCTTTCGACACTTTAACTTTTCTACTTACCAGCTACGAAAGCCACTGCCGCCTGATCGACATCGACACGCTGCAAGTCCACAGGATCGCCACTCGTGTGTCTTTCGTCGCTGATCTGCTTCCATCAAGAATCAACTCTCCCGCACTTTTGGAAGTTCTTCCACTAAGCGTCCGACCTCGAGGTTTGAGTAATCGGGATCTTCAGCGCCTCAGCGCCTCGTTCCTTTTAGACTGAACAATTACGGGGCCAGCTCTGCAATAATTGGGGTCATTAAGACTTTCAACCGCTTCTCAGAGCATTTTGATTCTGAGGTTTCAAGGGATGTATTCCGAAGAAGAATTCTTAGTCTTGATTGTTTGGCACAGCAGCAAAAAAAGCTACATGCACAACCGGTGAGTGATTTCTAAGCGTTATTGTTGTAATATCTGGTTTTGTAATTCAATCACAGATATGGCTGAAATAGGTGCAGCCAATGGAGTCGCTCAGTTCGAATTTAAGGAGCAGCTCAAAGCCGTTTGTTCTGAAGAACAACCAACATCATGATGCAGCCTGCCTGATAAAAAAGATCAATATGAACAAGTTAGTTCTTATAGTGCCAAATTAGTGATTAAATAAAAATTTCACCGTTTTATTTTGTTTCCAGATCAAACTAGACTCAAGATACGCCAACGAAGTATTGTTATAAAAAATTTAAATTAAAGAAAATAAATAGCTGCAGTTTCTTTCATCAATGAAAGAGTATTTTTTGTTATTTTCATGCTAGAATTCGTGAAAACACTTTAAGAAAACCATCTCGAGCTCACATGACAATTTCAAATGTCCCTGAAAACCACTGCGAAAACCCGGATCGACAGTTCTTTTCCTGAGCTGTTTTACTATCCTGAAATCCTCCTGTAATTTCAGCTGATGAAAAAACATTACGAAATTTTTACTTACCATAGGAGAAAAGATTAAGTGTGTACACACTTAAGGATGATTTCGTTCTTTTTTTTTCAACAGCTGAAATTTCAGGACGATTTCAGGACAGAAAACATTACAGGAAAACAACTGTCAAATTGAAATGTTGGCTCGAAACGGATATGTCCTGTGGTTTGCGGGAAGTTTCAAAATTCGCCTGCAGGCTCGAGACTGTTTTCTTTCGAGATTTTCATAGAAAACACTTGTTTAATATGCAAAAAATGACAAAAATATTGTTTGCCTCCTAAAAGATATATTAATCTATAATTTGCTTACCTGTTCTAACTATACATTCATAAAATCATAGCGCTACGTTCGATCTAGAGCCTTTCCGATCTAGGGGGGGGGGGGGGGGGGGTTGGTTTCAGATGATGAAGTTCAACCATTTTCTTACCCATGACCATCACACAAACTTGAAAAAAATTAACTTTACTGGTATTATTCAAATCAATCATAATCAAAGTTCAAAATCAATGTTCATAAATACATACTTTTTAATTATGATTCTTATCCTGAACAAGATATTTAAGTCAATATTTTCGGAACAGCAGAAAACGAATGTGAAATTTTCAAATAAAAACAGAATTTAAGGTTTGGACTAAAGAATTAATTCAAAGAAATAGAATTCATGAAGTATAACACCAGAATGAATCCGAATACCGAAATAAATTTCAGATCAGGTTAAAAATTTACCATGATTAAAAATTGTAAAGCAAAATTATATTAATTGTTCATTAATAATCATAATAATTAACATTTCTTTTCTTTACTTTTAATTGAAGGTTTGATTGAAACGTTCTTCTGTTTTATCTAAATTTTGAAATAATATCCAGCCACGATTTGAAATGCGAATTTTCTAAAAGGAAAAAAAGAAACATTTTGAACTCAAGAGAACTTATTCAAAAAACACATACATGATGATTGTATTGGATTTTATAAAAACGAAATTATTAAATTTTATTTCAAGAGTGCCAGTGATCAAAACCAGAGATACCTTTTTTTTTTATTCATATACTTCCAGTTATCTTAATAAAAGGCTACAAAATTTATTTTGTATTTTTCATAAAAAGTTATAATTGATCCAAAAAGATGAATAATAAAATAATAAAAGTAAGTGAAATGTTTTTAAATTTTCAAGCGCAATCATCGTTTTAAAATTTCCAGTTCTGAGTACTTTATGGCCGTCAATTGAAATATTGGCTCTGGATAGGAAAGGAAAAAAGGTAGAAACTAGGTTTTTCTTATTAAAAAGCTTCCAAAGAGATGTTTGCAGAACACAAAAATAAAGACTTGAAAAAAGAAAGAAACTTATGAAAAATATTTCAAAAATGGTCTTAAGTTTGACTATAAAATTCTTTCAATTTATTTAAAAAATATAAAAAAATGTAAATTCAATTGAAATTATATGTTGATTTAGTAGGAACATTTCAAGATAATGAAAATGAAAATTCGTTATTAATATCTTGTCACTGCTCTTAACTTTCTATTCGTCTGTATTTTTCATAATCGTGATTCTATTCGTCCTGAATTTTCAACAGCTTAAATCACACGATTTCAGGACAGAAAAAAAAGCTCAGGAAAACAACTGTCAAAATCATCAGTAGGCTCTGAACGATGTTTTCCTGTGATTTTCCGAAAGTTTCTAAAGATTTCTGGGAGCTCGAAACGACTTTCTCCTGAGATTTTAATCCAATTTTCAGGGATTGAAACTTCATTTTACCATTCTACTCGTTGTTTTTTACAGTCCATACGCAAATGCTCGCATCATGGCCTTAACCCCGGCCATAAGATTCTCCACAACCTGCGAATCAACCGTTTTTTGCATGTAAACCCATACTTTCTTTAGTTCCTCGATTGTCTTCACTACCTTAGGTCGTTTAACAAGGTTCTGCTTCATAATCGCCAAGTATTTACTTCTCGATTGGGCGGTGCTCCGGAGTGTTGGGAGGGTTGAACATTTTCGGCACTTCAACTGCATCTGAATCGGACTACTCTATCACCATTTTCTACCAGAACACGGGTGGTGTTAATTCCTGCGTGATCGATTATCTGCTTGCTACTTCGTGCTCCTGCTACGATATCATTGCCTTTACCGAAACATGGCTTAATGACCGTACCCTCTCCAGTCAGATTGTTGGCCCAGATTATATAGTGTTTCGTTGCGATCGTAGCCCCTTAAACAGCAAAAAATCTACTGGTGGTGGAGTGTTACTTCGGAACGTTGAACTTGTCCTTGATCGTGAAAAACAGGTTGCCGGGGATCTGTTTGAAGTCGGCCTTCACATATGTTTCGTCGTCCATGATCCATCCATGTTGAGGTACAATTTCCTGGCACGGGTTTTTGTGGACTTGTTCTGCTTCTCGTCGTGATTAGGAGCCTTTTGTACCTTGAACGTTCGAAGTCCAGCCTTACTTTTGGCCTTCTGAACAAAATTTCGGCTTAGGTGCAGCTTCTTAAATAGCCACATCCCGATCGGAGGCGTTTGGGTTTCGGTTGAAGGCCCCAACTAGGCGGTTGTGAATTTTGGTGTTGTACGGAATACTTTTTCCTTCACTTCTGGGTTTCCGATCGGTGGTCAATCGTTCCCCGAATCGCTTAATCACTCGCGATACCGTGGAATTCGCGATTACCAACGTTTTAGCGATGGAACGATGTGAGAGATCTTTGTTCTCGTGATGAATGCGCATGATTTTATCACACACGAGTTGTTTTTTCGACTCCATTTCCGCGAGTTATGATCTCTTTAAAACTTGCAGGATGTACGATATCATACGGATGTCTACGGTAAATTAATATAAAACAAAAAAATTTACTTGAAAAAATCCTCCCAACAGTTGCCACTACCCCGCCCCCTCCCCCTCTTTCGCACGGCCTTCCATGAATAAAGGGTTTCTCAATAGCTCCGGACAACAGCAATTATGATCGAACAACCAATTCTTCATAGCCGGACAAATTTAATTTGAATTTAAAATTTTTAATTCGACCCTTGTAAACCGAAAGGGTAGTTTATAAGTTGACCATTTGACCGGACAGAGTTCTTGTTTCGTAGCAGAGTTGTTTGTTGCTCGCGTAAGGGCAGTAGCAATTATGCGGACACCGTTCATTGACGTGTCGTTGTCGTAGACCATACCGCATCACAGAAAATCTGACTGACCCTCGTCTCGTCTTAACTGGTCCAACCCAGTCGATGTGAGACCATCGCAGCCGGTGTTATTTTTCTCCCACATTTTCATCGATATGCATAGTTGACGGCTCCCAGGAAAACAAATTTGGTAATAAGTAAAATTTACTAAAATATGCTCCTGGAAAATACAAAAAAATAACACAAGTCGACTGTTTATCGTCTTTGTGAAGTGTTTAGGTATATAATTTTTAACCTTATCAAAATAAAATTAAATTTTTTTTTTTGGAAAACAATCTAGTCATCGATTCGTAAGGACGAAAAATTGCAGCATTGTCTGGCAACAAAACTTTACACTTGACCAACCTTTCCAGCATCACATATGCGATGCTACAGACAACTTCTAAACTAAGGTAGTGGCCAGTTGCTAAAACAGCAACAGCATGTTTCCATCGCGGCTCATTTAACGGTCCTAATAACATTAACCTCCTCACTCTGGGCACCGAAGATGAAGATGAGAAGATTTTTCATCGTCCGTTCGTCTTCAGATTCCAAAGATGTCGCGCGACTAGGAAATGCTGCAGGAGCATTTGAAGTGAGACGTGTGATTAGAAATTGAAACTGTTTCACATCTCTTATTTTGATTTTTGTTTGTTGATTACGGAGTGAGTTTTTTATGTTCATTCAAGAACATCTGATTTTTTTTTATTAAAATGTCGTTTTGCAAATAAGCGTTTTAAATAAAATTAAAACTTTAAAATTTGAAAAAATACGGAATTTATGAAATCTCGGTAAATTTGGTAAATAATATTGGCTAAATTTTTCAATGTGATTTTTTTGAATAAATCTTCAAACCATCGACCCCGACTTCGTTTAGCGGATTTCAATTCGGCGTGGCTGAAGAAAATTCGTAAATTATAATCAGGCTTACAAATCAGTAGATCAACCCGTAGAGTTGATCAATAGAGTTGGTAGTTGAAAGATCTTTTCAAAAACTTTTTCGAACTAAAGGGTGATTCGGTCAAAATTTGGTCAAGGGAAAACGCGTGTAAATCGGTGAAATCGTTTATTTAAAAAATCAAATTGAATTTCTTTTTCAAGTTTGATTAGTATAAAATTCAGGAAAAATATTCAGTTAGGCTTCTCTTTTTCCAAATCCGAATTGCCAGGCCTTACTCTTAACCCCTGCCATCAGATTTTGTACAGCCACCTTGTCCACCTTCTTCGCCGCAGAAAGCCAGTTTGTCGTCCTTAGCGGTTTTTTGGTCTTCTTTAGGTTCCGCTTGACAATAGCCCAGTATTTCTCAATTGGACGGAGCTTTGGCGTGTTGGGAGGGTTCTTGTCCTTGGGAACCACCTGCACGTTGTTGGCGGCGTGCCACTCCATGGCCTTTTTACCGTAATGGCAAGATGCCAAATCCGGCCAAAACAGTACGGAACAACCGTGTTTCTTCAGGAAAGGCAGCAGACGTTTATCCAAACACTCTTTCACGTAAATTTCTTGGTTGACAGTCCCGGAAGCTATGAAAATGCTGCTTTTCAAGCCACAGGTATAGATGGCTTGCCAAACCAGATATTTCTTCGCGATCTTTGACAGTTTCATGTGCTTTTTTTTTTTTTTAAATTTATTATTAAAACACTTATTTACTACAAGACTATCTCCTCATTTGTACATTCTTTGCATTTTTCTACTCTACTTATATTAACTAACTTAAATTTAGCCAATTTCCAAAATTCGCAGAAAATGCATTTTTGTTGTTCCACCTATTTTCTCTTATTTCTTTTTGCAACACATACAAACTGGGATTTTTGCGGTTTTTTTATCAAGTCAGAATTATCATAACATTTGGAACACACTATATAACAGGAATTTTACTGTTGGTTTCAACTCTATTCTTATCGAACAAACATGACTTGACTAGTTTATAACAATAAGAAAAGACTAAATTATCTGAATAATTCGCATAATTGTGCATCAATCGCTGTCGAAATCAAGCAAAATTTAGAAAAAAAACTTATTTATTTTAAGGGTGGTCCAAAATAGGTCCAAAGGGTGGTCCAAAATAGAAACCTGGTGGTCCAAAATACTGACCAGAGTAATGATTGAAGAAACGTGTTTTAGGCTTAAATCTTGTTACATTGCAACAAACGACGATATTGTTCGATAGAAAAAGCCTTGACCTTCGTGATAAACGGATAAAACAGTCGAAAATTGTAACATATGCTTTTTTATTCCAGAAAATAGCATAGCCACTTCCCAAAGCGGTCCAAAATAGGTCTGTTACCCTACTATCGAGCTTTAAGATTACACACTAGACAGTCTGTGGTTTACTCACTTTTCCAGACATAGCCCTCAGATTCCATTTATAGACTGACTGACCGTTTAAAAAAACCGTCTGGTTACAATTTTGTTAGACACAAAACACACGACGTATTACAGGACACGACACTTAACGTTCTTACTTAACGGAAAAAAGGTTTAAAATTACCTTTTTGTCGACCGGTTTCGGGCTCGATGTTGCCCATCTACAGGACGATGTCCGACTGATTACTTGAAGACGATTAACGTAACCAATTTCCTACACTGCTGATGTATTCGTCGAAAGGGTGTCGCATCATACGAACTTTTGGTTGATCAGGTTGAAAAGTGGAGATACAATCGGCGGGTCATCTTCGTTCATCAACGGTTTCTCGGCCGTGATGATGAACATAGACTCCCAAGCGTTAAGGTGTCCAGGTTTGCGTACGCATTTTTTAAATTTGACCTTTTCCCAGTCAATGGAATGTGGGGCGGCCACGCTCGATTCATTGATCCTTTTGTTTTCAACAGCATTCTTATGCTCTTTGAGCCGCACTTTAAATTTACGGCGGGTTTCGCCGATGTAAATCGATGGACAACTCTTACATGGAATTTCGTAAATTCCAGATCTTTTCTCTTCTGGAATCCTATCTTTGAGTGAAACTAGCCGATCCTTCAAAGTATTCCCACTTTTGTACGCAGTTTTTAATCCGTGTTGTAGAATTTCAACAATATTTCAGTAAACTGAGAATTATTTGTACGGGCATTTCTTTTTTTCTGAAACTGAACTATTTAATAGTGCACAAATTTCAATGCCTCTTCTTGAGATTATAAATCTGGAAGTGAATAACGGTCTGAAAACTTCAAAATGTGAGTTTTCTAGCCGATAAGTTTAATAAATAAAAATGCGAGCACAGGTTATGGGCAGTTCTTTTTTCCCACCGTTTTCCAAGATTCGTTATCGTAGATCATTCACGACAGCCGGCAGTGATCGACCCGTTATCAAAACCTCCCATAAAAGTGTCAAATTGATTAACGGCCCTCTTTTTCTTCATCTCTGATATTTGGGGGAATGATATAAATAAACAACTTCAAATTCTAGAGCAATCTATTTTTCAGCATCTCAAATTCGTTTGCGCCAAAAATCAACAGCAATACAACTCAAGACAAACCTTGGTCAATGTGGTTAGTTTTCAAATGCTCTATCTAGTTCATGCTACATCCGCCTTGACATTGATTCCGTTCCCTGTCTTTATGTCAGCTTTTCCAAAAGTGGTGCCCCTAAACACGCCATTACATTTCCCTTCCCAAACCAAATATTTAGCCGTCCATCAAAACGAGACCTTCCCGAAACATTTCCCATCCCGCTAACTAACCGAAAACATCACAAAATGCATCGCACTGCATGAATGGTTGGTTGTCTGTCCGGTGTGAACGTTAAACTTGACTCTTTTGGTGTTTATTGCTCAAAGCCACCACAATACACCATTCGTCTCCATTGAGCTGCCTCCTGTTGAATTGAACCCACTGCACTGTCTGCTTGAGAAAAGTGAATGAGGCATGAGAAATGAAACCGTGCGGTGGGTACTTTGATTTGCTGTCTTTATGAGTAAGAATAAATTCAGGCGTTTTAGATGACACTGATCCAACCTTAAGTTTGAATGCGATGGTTTTGCCAAGAGCAAATATTCAGGGAAGTTTTTTTTTCAATGAGGCTTTTATTAGTTATAATTTATAAAAACAAAATGTTAGTTAGGTTTAAAATGAACAATAAGGAATCAATGTGAATGAGTGCGCAAAAAATATCATAAAATAGAAGATTGGTAACATATTCATTTTCTTGAAATCGTAAATTCCTGCACCCCTAGACTTTTGAAATTTCTTTTTTATAACCTCTCCCTTAACCTTAAGCTAGAAAAAACAGTGTAATGAAGAATGATGCAAACATAAAGTACACTGATTTGTTTTCCCACTTTTTTTTTCTCATGCGCCCGTCTTCATTTTCGCATTCGATGACCGAACGTCCGAAGAACATCGACTGTTGCATCCACAAATTGACCGGATTATTCCCTCAAGACAGGATGGTACCGAAATAACAGACACTGTGCTGTCTGTCTGCAACAGCAAAGTATTGCCAGCAGCTTCAATCTCGGTGATTTACTTCTCCGAAGAAAATCTTTCAATGGCGGGAGAAATAAAATTTCCTTTAATTAAAAACTTTTGCTCAATGTGTATAGTTTGATTTTTTGCTTCACACTATCCGGGTACGCTGATTTTCCACGTGATTGCAGACCCTAAGGAATTCAAAATTGACTCGAAAACACCCCGTATCAGGGAGTTTGGTTTGGGAAAAATAACGATTTTCTTGAACAAATCAATTCACTGTGATATTGTAGATTCAAGTTTCATTTACGGTACTCAAGAATCAAGATTCAAGATTCAAGATTCAAGATTCAAGATTCAAGATTCAAGATTCAAGATTCAAGATTCAAGATTCAAGATTCAAGATTCAAGATTCAAGATTCAAGATTCAAGATTCAAGATTCAAGATTCAAGATTCAAGATTCAAGATTCAAGATTCAAGATTCAAGATTCAAGATTCAAGATTCAAGATTCAAGATTCAAGATTCAAGATTCAAGATTCAAGATTCAAGATTCAAGATTCAAGATTCAAGATTCAAGATTCAAGATTCAAGATTCAAGATTCAAGATTCAAGATTCAAGATTCAAGATTCAAGATTCAAGATTCAAGATTCAAGATTCAAGATTCAAGATTCAAGATTCAAGATTCAAGATTCAAGATTCAAGATTCAAGATTCAAGATTCAAGATTCAAGATTCAAGATTCAAGATTCAAGATTCAAGATTCAAGATTCAAGATTCAAGATTCAAGATTCAAGATTCAAGATTCAAGATTCAAGATTCAAGATTCAAGATTCAAGATTCAAGATTCAAGATTCAAGATTCAAGATTCAAGATTCAAGATTCAAGATTCAAGATTCAAGATTCAAGATTCAAGATTCAAGATTCAAGATTCAAGATTCAAGATTCAAGATTCAAGATTCAAGATTCAAGATTCAAGATTCAAGATTCAAGATTCAAGATTCAAGATTCAAGATTCAAGATTCAAGATTCAAGATTCAAGATTCAAGATTCAAGATTCAAGATTCAAGATTCAAGATTCAAGATTCAAGATCCAAGATTCAAGATTCAAGATTCAAGATTCAAGATTCAAGATTCAAGATTCAAGATTTAAGATTCAAGATTCAAGATTCAAGATTCAAGATTCAAGATTCAAGATTCAAGATTCTCAACTTACTCAACTTTCTCAAGAATCTCAACTTTCTCAAGATTCTCAATATTCTCAAGATTCTCAAAATTCTCAAGATTCTCAAGATTTTCAAGATTCTCAAGATTCTCAAGATGCTCAAATATTTGATGGTTTTCATGAAATTCAAGGTTCTTAAGATTCTCAGGATTCTCAAGATTTTCAAGATTCTCAAAATTCTCAAGATTCTCAAGATGCTCAAGATTTTCAAGATTCTAAAGCTTCTCAAGATTTTCAAGGTTCTCAAGATTCTCAAGATTCTCAAGATTCTCAAGATGCTCAAAATTTTTAAGATTCTAAAGATTCTCAAGATTTTCAAGGTTCTCAAGATTCTCATGTTTCTCAAGATTTTTGAGATTCCATTATTCTCATGATTCTGAAGATTCTCAAGATTCTCAAGATTCAAAGATTCTTAAGCTTACCAAGATTCTCAAGATTTTCAAGATTCTCAAGATTTTCAAGATTCTCAAGATTTTCAAGATTCTCAAGATTTTCAAGATTCTCAAGATTTTCAAGATTCTCAAGATTCTCAAGATTCTCAAGATTCTCAAGATTCTCAAGATTGACAAGATTCTCAAGATTCTCTAGATTCTCAAGATTCTCAAGGTTCTTGAGATTCCAAGAATCTTAAGAATCTTAAAATTCTAAAGATTCTTAAGATTCTCAAGATTCTCATGGTTTTTAAGATTCTCAAGATTCTCAAGATTTTCAAGATTCTCAAAATTCTCAAAATTCTTAAGATTTTTAATATTCTCAAAATTTTGAAGTTTCTTAAGATTCTCAAGATTCAAAAGATTCTTAAGTTTCTCAAGATTCTTATGGTTTTCAAGATTCTAAAGAATATTAAGAATCTTAAGAATCTCAAGATTCTCAAGATTATCAGAATGCTCAAGAATCTCAAGATTTTCAAGATTCTAAGGAATATTAAGAATCTTACGAATCTCAAGATTCTCAAGATTATCAGAATGCTCAAGAATCTCATGATTTTCAAGATTCTTAAGATTCTCAAGATTTTCAATATTCTCGAGATTCTCAAGATTCTCAAGATTCTCAAAATTCTCAAGATTGTCAAAATTCTCAAGATTATCAAAATTCTCAAGATTCTCTAGATTCTCAAGATTCTAAAGATTCTCAAGATTCTCAAGATTCCCAAGATTTTCATGATTCTAAAGATTTCCATAATTCTAAATATTCTCAAAATTCTCAAGATCATTAAAATTTGATTCAAGTTTTTTTTGGAATCTGAAAATGTATAACTGAAGTTCCATAATCAAGATTCTGAGATCATCTTTCAAGATTTAAGGATCAAGTTGGGATCAATATTTTTCCAACATTTTACGACTGTTATTTAATCTTCTCGGTAGCGAAAGCAAGCTCATTACAGGACTCGTTCCGGCTTCCGCTCAAATTGGTTTCTTCAAATAAAACTCAAACACGGGACGGAACTTTTCAACGGGAACTTTCCACAGCGTTCTCGTGATCCGAAAGTTGGGGAAAATGTAATCATCCGGGAGGTCACGGAACAGGTCCAGATCATAAATAACTACTGGCTTCGGCGTCCGAGTTAAAACAGAATAGTGTTTCGCGATTTTTCCCGCATCGGCAAAAGTTTTCGTTCCTGTTTCTGTTTCCATTAGTCGTTAACATAAATTGTTCGATTCGCGCGGGGCCTCTACTTGTGCTCTTCCCGGATTGAAGAAATCTTCGACGGCCGCCTCGGAAATTTTCGGAAGGATCGAATCAGACCAGAAGTGCATTGATGAAGTTGTTACCGGTAGCTAATGTTTCCCTTTTTTGGGGGTTTATTTTTCTTTTCCATTTCTCTCGACGGACGACTAAATGCTGCAGCTTTACATCGAAATCTGTGCAAAGGTCTGTTTCAATTTAGAGGGAGGGTTTTCTCTCCGACATTTTGAGGCGGTGTTGTAGGTTGAAATTGGTTACCATAAATTAAAGCTGTCGTGCGACGTATTGATGATGTTCAATGAACGTAATTCAGCTTTATGTGATAATTTTAAAATATAAATATAGAAGTGTAAGTTTTGCAAAATTATGAATGTAAACATCTTGAGGGAGTCTCGTTTCAGAACAGACCTGAGTCGAAAATGCCATTTTCAAATCTTTTTTAAAGTTTCGGAAAGTTTTCTTATAATTTGTATCAAAAAGGTTTTGCATAACTTTAGGCGATTTTCATTTGATTTAATTGATTCAATCAACATCTCATGGCGTTTTTTTCTAACCTTAAGAAAATAAAAAAAAACTGTAAAATAACTTGAAATTAGTTGTTCATTGAAACCATGGATTTCTCTGCCTCGCCAACCTTTCGAAGCCAGATAGGAACGATAGCCCCTGAATGGGTATCCATGGATGAAAATCTCCGAAAAACGTATGCCTCTCACCATTAGATACTAACGCTCCGTTGAACTTTAATGTAAACCAGTTGAGTTTAACTACGTTCATCGCTCTTTTCTAGCTTTACGCTGACCCTCTGAGATATTGGTTACTGTTCAAAAAACACAACCAACCAACCAGCGCAACGTAGGGTATACGCATTTGATGGAGGCCAGCAAAAGTCTGGCCGTGTTCCGTTCAGAAAAGACCGCAGTTTCAGTGGAAAGCAGCGAGCCTTAAATCATTTAAGGACTCAGTCATTCTTACGGTATAGCGCTCTTTTCTCTGTGATGCTAATACACTGCTGTTCAGCTTATAAAATAAATTCGACTAGGAGTTTACGTGGTTTAAAAGGAACTTTTGTATTACATTATTATACCTGATTTTTTTTTAAATAACTTTCTAAAATAAAAAAAGTGTATATGTTTTTTTGGTTAAACATTATTTCAGAATTTTTGGAGAAAATTGAGTGCACCATCGCAATTTTTCGAGGCACTGCATTAGGGAACTCACTTTTGTGGCTGTACCATCTAAGCTCAGGAAGAACACAACACTATCATTTCACTTGATAAAAAACACGTGCCTGGAGATAGGTGCATAGGAACCAACTACATATTAGCACCTTTTGAGCTTGACGCGGGAACAGACCACATAATAAAGGTGGAACATCAAGGTGGAGTCGGAGTGGTTGGTCGCTACTCTCGGTTTTATGTTTTCATATTTTTCATATGTGGCAACGAATCCAGAAATCAGTCAAATCCCGGAAAATTCAAAACGAAAGAAATAGGAACATTAACATTTTTATAGTAATTCCTCTTGTTGTCAAGATCACTCAAAGAATCTGAAAAATAATAACAGCGCCGTCAAATATAAAACTTTGCTCAAGTCTTTTGGGTTTGAATACTAAAATACTTTTGTAACTAGACCCAAAAGTCATAACATTCTGGATCGGAATGGATGGATGGAAATTGTACATTTTATATGAATTTTCCAACTTTTGGCTATGAAAAATAAAATCATTTTAGAAAAGGAACTTAGAAAAGAACTTACTACAGAAAACTAAACGAACTATTTCGAAACTACTTGCAGACTTTTGTCGTATTGAAGATGCTGATCTCTGTTTACAAAATATCATTTCAACCTACAACTCTTCGCTAGAAATTTGGGCCAATAAAGTTTTAAAATATACTTGTATCAAAAAAAAGAACTGGTCATCATGGATGACTCTCGATTTTTGGACGATAATAAATATAAAAAATAATTATCTAAAACGCCTGAAACGTGATCCTGGTAACTCCCATCTGGCTCATGTTTTCAACAAAGTAAAAATGTACAAAAGAAAATGTAAACATAACTAAATAGTACCTACTCCTCCATCTTGAACGATACCCCTTACTCGAAGCTATGGAAACACATCAACACTATTATAGATCCAAGATTAAAACTTTACTTTTCCTGCAAGAAAATAATTTACGTATTGAAGACGATGCTGGAATTTTCCGAAGTTTTAATAATCACGTTACAAATGTTTGAAAAAAAAAATTAGCTAGTGAGATACTTACGAGCTCCTCTTTCAACACTTTTTCCTTAGAAAAAAATCGTTCTACCCTTACAAATTTTATGCAGTTACGAAATAATCTTCAAGCAACCAATTTCAACCTAAGTTTAATTTTGTATTAATTGTTTTAACTTCACATTTAAAAGGGTTTTTATAAGGCCACTAAATTCACATTTTATCTGATGTGCAAAGAACTTAAGAACTTTTGGTGCCCTGCTGAAACTTTTGAAAATAGGTAAAAATTATTTTCAAAAAACTGCATTTTTCTGACAAAACTTTAAAAATTAAAAAAATAAACCAAGACCAAGACCCCAAGAAATTTCGAAATCTGCGAAAATAGTTATAAAAGTATTCTAATTGTTTCCTTTGCCCAATTCTATGAAGTAACAGATTTTGAACTTATTTTTAGATAAGTACTAGCTGACCCGGTGTGCTTTGCTACACCTTTCAAAAACAAATGATATTTTCGAAAATTATTCAATTTTTTATTGTTTTATTGGCATTATTTTGAATCAAATTATAACATTATTCAAAAGCAACCGCTATGAAATGAGAGCTAGAGCTATGGTTTCGAATTGCAGTACAAAGATGACTCAAACTAATTTTCTATTAGTTCTGATAATTTTAATCTGTTTCTTTAAGCTTTGCCCTGAAAAAGGAGGGTCTCAAATTGAACTTACGCCAAAATATGGTTGTTTTTGCTTGATATGTTCTGGATTTATGCAAAAAACTGATAAGAGAGCCCCCCCTGTCCTTCCCATCATCCCCTGCTGAATGAAGGTCGTGGTCTTCAATAATCATACCCATTTTTTCCAGACACCCCTCCTTCCCTCTCGACTTTAAAGCGTAAGGGTCTATAACAATCGTAGAAACATATCTCATAACCAAGTACTAGAGATGTACCGAATAGTGGTATTCGGCGAACGGCCGAATACCGAATATTGACCTTTTCAACTATTCGGCCAAACGATAAAATTAGCTATACTGCCCATAAGGGTATATACGGACGATAGTATTGGCAAAAAATTGGCCTCAGCCATAACCTCAAACTTTGATTTGCTGGCGGCCTCACCAGTGATGCTAGGTGCGTTACTAAAATCAGTATTTGTTTGATTTCAAATAATTATAATATTTCTTAATTGATTAAATTTTTTAAATGTCAACAGCTAAACGTTTGAATTCATTATGAGGCGTCCCAAAATCGATGAAGATAAGCCATATTTTTCTAATGAATTTTCAAGGTGAATTTAAAACATATGATAAAAACATATTTCAACATATTTAAAACATATACTGCTTGATAGATTCAAAATTTGTTTCTATCTTCTAAACGAATGCCAAATCCTTAACTGTTACAAAAAAAGTAATTTAATGAAAGCCCGTCTATGTTGACTTTGAAAATAATCTCCTGCATGCTCTGATTATTATAAACAAATCATAGGACAATTTATAGGACCTACAATATACAACGCTTTACCTACTGAAATAAAGACCATCAACAACCGTTCCATGTTTAAAGTCAAAGTAGTACAGTTATTAAAAGAAAAATTGAATCGTTAAAAAAGTCGATCAACAACCAGTTTTTTTAAATCAAATTTTGTTTGTTTTTGTAGCATCGTAGTTTTCTTTTGTCGTATTTTTAACTATTAATAAGTAAACTTAAGTAAATGTAGCATAATATTTGATTAGTTAACATTATTAAAAAAAAGAAATGGATCTCTTTAAAGAAAATTTTCTTCCATTGAGATCCTTATCGTAATATTGTTTAATTATAGCATACATTTCCTCGCAGTAAATAATAAACTTTTGTGTTCTCAGCATGATTAAAATTTTGTTCGCGTTGAAATTTCTTTGTTTTGCTGCCAGACGTGCTGAGAACAGTAGCGTCCATTACCAGGGGGCTCAATTGAGCCTCTTGGTGTGGGGGAGTGTGGTGGTCCGCTACAAAAAAAAAAAAAAAAAAAAAATCCACATAATTCGCAACATCGTTTAAGTGTGCGATACAGGCAGTTGTTATTCCGTTCAGACAAATGTTGCAATCAATTTCTACGCATTTAATTGCATTTCATTTTTTTCTAGAAATCTACGGGAATATTGCAAATTCTCAGTACTTATGAAAAGGTTTTTCAATAACAATGCAATAACAATGCAATTAAAAAATATAATCATTTTCCAAATATCAATGCACTTGGCAACCCTGAACGCCCGAAAAAATCAAAACACGAACACCGTGTATCGTTTTTCCACAGGGCGAATTTGTCGATATGAGTACCGGAAAAACGCGTTTATCGTGCGCCCTTCTCAAAAATCGATTCTGTTCTCCCATGGTTTGAGGTTATGGCTGAGGCCTCCTGCTAAGGTGGTGTTCGTGTAAAACTGTAAATATATCCTAATAGGAATGTGTAGTGAAGAAGCTCAGAAAACAAGGAACAAATCGATAAGACCTTTTAGAGAGTCAGGGGAAGGTTCCTATTATGTAAATGGTATCAAATTTGGCATGGGGTGGTATTTGGAAACGAGAAATATTTTTAAGAATATAAGGTACCCCTCCCTCCTCTCAGTGTGGTGATAGGAAGGGAGGAGAGGGGAACCTTACAATTCTTCATATGACTCGAAATCTAATCAAGATATTGGAACCAAATTTGGCATGAGAAGTATTTGGATACGAAAAATATTTCTATGATTATTTGAGGCCCCTCCCTCTTTCCAGTAGAAAGGGGGAGGGACCTCTTTTAATTTTTTTTACATAAATCAAAAACTAATAAAGCAAATGGAACCAAATTTGGCATGGGAGAGTATTTATGCATAACTCAAGTTTATGCATAACTCAAGAATTTACAACGCAAATAAAACCAAATTTGGCATGGGATGGTATTTTGATACGAGAAATTTTTCTATGTGAAACAATTTCTTTCTTTCAGTAGGAGGATAGAATTGGGAATATAGGAAGGGAAGAGGAAAGCTTATATTTAACTTTTTTTTACAAAGTTCAAGAAATGGACGAAACTTAACATGGAAAATCATTTTGGTATGATTCTATGATTATCTGACACACCATTCTCCTTTCAGTGAGTAGGTACATAGGATGAGGGAGGTTAGCCCAATACAATTTTGTTAGCATAAGTTCTCAATTTATGCTAACGAAGCCAATAAATGGAAACAAATATTGCATGGAAAGGTACTTGGTAGAGATGTACCGAATATTCGGTCGGCCGAATATTCGGCGCCGAATACCGCCGAAAAACCGTTAAGCCGAATATTCGGCTCACCGAATAGTTGAGCTAAGTATTCGGCCGAATAGGCCGAATAGGCCGAATAGGTCGAATATCTACTACGGGCTTGTAAATTTTTCAAAATTTTGTGGATAATTTATAAAATATCCAAAAGTAATGTTGAAAAAGCCACACAATCATTGAAAACCTATGGTTTCAGCAGTTATTTACGAGAAAGAATGACCTTAATGGGATGATTTCCTATAAAAAAGGAAAACATGGTTTCAGTAAAACATCTAAGGAGTATCCGCGTATCTTTCACTGAAGATCGTGCAGGAGAATGCTGAACGGTATCGTTTTATACTTTGATTATAGTTTATTCCAGATTTTCTGGATATATTCCGGCTTGCTAATAAATCCAGTAAAGAATCCAGATAAGTCAAATCTGGCCGGGATGTCCAGATATTGTTTAAAACTTGCTGTTTAAATGTTTTGCTCGGGTTTATTCAGATTATTTGCTAAATCAAATAAAAAACTCAAATTAAAAAAGACATACACCGTCTTAGCCGATTTAGGCTTTACAGACTGAATAACGACATGGACAACTTAAGATTAACATTTAACACCCAGTACCGAGATGGGAATCGAACCCATGCCATCAGTGGACCAGCGATCATCGTCTTACCACGCTAACCACTCGACCACCGAGACGTACAAAAAATTCCTCTTAAAATATTATAAAACTTTGTGTTCAATAACGATTTTTCACAAATTAAAAAATATACATAAATTTTGCCCTTTTTATTTTTTTTTTCAAAAATCGTCCTGAATGCCTGACCCACGTTTTATCCCAGATTTCACAGGAACGCAGTTTCTTTGGTGATAAACGCCCTAGAAGCGACGAGTCATCTGATGTCATTTCAGTTATAAATGACATTTTAAAAATCTGAAAGACCCCTACTTAAAAAATATCTTGTTATCGAAAATTATCGACTAAAAACATGAGGGGTATTAATATGGAAGAAAAAGAAAGCATTGCAATAATCGCTTAAGTTTTTTTTATAAAAAACTCAATAGAATATTCGACCGAATATTCGGCCGAATATTCGGTCGAATATTCTATTGAGTTTTTTATAAAAAAAACTTAAGCGATTATTGCAATGCTTTCTTTTTCTTCCATATTAATACCCCTCATGTTTTTAGTCGATAATTTTCGATAACAAGATATTTTTTAAGTAGGGGTCTTTCAGATTTTTAAAATGTCATTTATAACTGAAATGACATCAGATGACTCGTCGCTTCTAGGGCGTTTATCACCAAAGAAACTGCGTTCCTGTGAAATCTGGGATAAAACGTGGGTCAGGCATTCAGGGCGATTTTTGAAAAAAAAAATAAAAAGGGCAAAATTTATGTATATTTTTTAATTTGTGAAAAATCGTTATTGAACACAAAGTTTTATAATATTTTAAGAGGAATTTTTTGTACGTCTCGGTGGTCGAGTGGTTAGCGTGGTAAGACGATGATCGCTGGTCCACTGATGGCATGGGTTCGATTCCCATCTCGGTACTGGGTGTTAAATGTTAATCTTAAGTTGTCCATGTCGTTATTCAGTCTGTAAAGCCTAAATCGGCTAAGACGGTGTATGTCTTTTTTAATTTGAGTTTTTTATTTGATTTAGCAAATAATCTGAATAAACCCGAGCAAAACATTTAAACAGCAAGTTTTAAACAATATCTGGACATCCCGGCCAGATTTGACTTATCTGGATTCTTTACTGGATTTATTAGCAAGCCGGAATATATCCAGAAAATCTGGAATAAACTATAATCAAAGTATAAAACGATACCGTTCAGCATTCTCCTGCACGATCTTCAGTGAAAGATACGCGGATACTCCTTAGATGTTTTACTGAAACCATGTTTTCCTTTTTTATAGGAAATCATCCCATTAAGGTCATTCTTTCTCGTAAATAACTGCTGAAACCATAGGTTTTCAATGATTGTGTGGCTTTTTCAACATTACTTTTGGATATTTTATAAATTATCCACAAAATTTTGAAAAATTTACAAGCCCGTAGTAGATATTCGACCTATTCGGCCTATTCGGCCTATTCGGCCGAATACTTAGCTCAACTATTCGGTGAGCCGAATATTCGGCTTAACGGTTTTTCGGCGGTATTCGGCGCCGAATATTCGGCCGACCGAATATTCGGTACATCTCTACCAAGTACCTTTCCATGCAATATTTGTTTCCATTTATTGGCTTCGTTAGCATAAATTGAGAACTTATGCTAACAAAATTGTATTGGGCTAACCTCCCTCATCCTATGTACCTACTCACTGAAAGGAGAATGGTGTGTCAGATAATCATAGAATCATACCAAAATGATTTTCCATGTTAAGTTTCGTCCATTTCTTGAACTTTGTAAAAAAAAGTTAAATATAAGCTTTCCTCTTCCCTTCCTATATTCCCAATTCTATCCTCCTACTGAAAGAAAGAAATTGTTTCACATAGAAAAATTTCTCGTATCAAAATACCATCCCATGCCAAATTTGGTTTTATTTGCGTTGTAAATTCTTGAGTTATGCATAAACTTGAGTTATGCATAAATACTCTCCCATGCCAAATTTGGTTCCATTTGCTTTATTAGTTTTTGATTTATGTAAAAAAAATTAAAAGAGGTCCCTCCCCCTTTCTACTGGAAAGAGGGAGGGGCCTCAAATAATCATAGAAATATTTTTCGTATCCAAATACTTCTCATGCCAAATTTGGTTCCAATATCTTGATTAGATTTCGAGTCATATGAAGAATTGTAAGGTTCCCCTCTCCTCCCTTCCTATCACCACACTGAGAGGAGGGAGGGGTACCTTATATTCTTAAAAATATTTCTCGTTTCCAAATACCACCCCATGCCAAATTTGATACCATTTACATAATAGGAACCTTCCCCTGACTCTCTAAAAGGTCTTATCGATTTGTTCCTTGTTTTCTGAGCTTCTTCACTACACATTCCTATTAGGATATATTTACAGTTTTACACGAACACCACCTTAGCAGGAGGCCTCAGCCATAACCTCAAACCATGGGAGAACAGAATCGATTTTTGAGAAGGGCGCACGATAAACGCGTTTTTCCGGTACTCATATCGACAAATTCGCCCTGTGGAAAAACGATACACGGTGTTCGTGTTTTGATTTTTTCGGGCGTTCAGGGTTGCCAAGTGCATTGATATTTGGAAAATGATTATATTTTTTAATTGCATTGTTATTGCATTGTTATTGAAAAACCTTTTCATAAGTACTGAGAATTTGCAATATTCCCGTAGATTTCTAGAAAAAAATGAAATGCAATTAAATGCGTAGAAATTGATTGCAACATTTGTCTGAACGGAATAACAACTGCCTGTATCGCACACTTAAACGATGTTGCGAATTATGTGGATTTTTTTTTTTTTTTTTTTTTTTTTTTGTAGCGGACCACCACACTCCCCCACACCAAGAGGCTCAATTGAGCCCCCTGGTAATGGACGCTACTGTTCTCAGCACGTCTGGCAGCAAAACAAAGAAATTTCAACGCGAACAAAATTTTAATCATGCTGAGAACACAAAAGTTTATTATTTACTGCGAGGAAATGTATGCTATAATTAAACAATATTACGATAAGGATCTCAATGGAAGAAAATTTTCTTTAAAGAGATCCATTTCTTTTTTTTAATAATGTTAACTAATCAAATATTATGCTACATTTACTTAAGTTTACTTATTAATAGTTAAAAATACGACAAAAGAAAACTACGATGCTACAAAAACAAACAAAATTTGATTTAAAAAAACTGGTTGTTGATCGACTTTTTTAACGATTCAATTTTTCTTTTAATAACTGTACTACTTTGACTTTAAACATGGAACGGTTGTTGATGGTCTTTATTTCAGTAGGTAAAGCGTTGTATATTGTAGGTCCTATAAATTGTCCTATGATTTGTTTATAATAATCAGAGCATGCAGGAGATTATTTTCAAAGTCAACATAGACGGGCTTTCATTAAATTACTTTTTTTGTAACAGTTAAGGATTTGGCATTCGTTTAGAAGATAGAAACAAATTTTGAATCTATCAAGCAGTATATGTTTTAAATATGTTGAAATATGTTTTTATCATATGTTTTAAATTCACCTTGAAAATTCATTAGAAAAATATGGCTTATCTTCATCGATTTTGGGACGCCTCATAATGAATTCAAACGTTTAGCTGTTGACATTTAAAAAATTTAATCAATTAAGAAATATTATAATTATTTGAAATCAAACAAATACTGATTTTAGTAACGCACCTAGCATCACTGGTGAGGCCGCCAGCAAATCAAAGTTTGAGGTTATGGCTGAGGCCAATTTTTTGCCAATACTATCGTCCGTATATACCCTTATGGGCAGTATAGCTAATTTTATCATTGCTGCTCCATGAGTAAGGTTGCCAGAATTTTTTCAGCAAGTATCCGGGCCGGAAAATCCAGGCAAATTTATGTAAAAACCTGGCAAAATCCAGGCATTTAATTACAAAATTGACGCCCAATATCCGGCAAATTGTATCAAAACCTAAAAAATATTCAAGAAAAAACAAAATGGAAAAAAGACTATTTTCATCAAATTTTTTTTTTGTTTGATTGGCCATAAAATAGTGAATAAATCCGAGCAAAATCTTGGCAATTTCAAAGAAATCCGGGCAACCAGGCTGGGCCGGACTGTTCCCAAATTTTGTATTAAATATCCGGGCAAACCCGGATAAAACCGGGCAATCTGGCAACTTTATCCATGAGTCAAAAGCTTGTGAACAGTAGGCGATAGAGGATATCAACCATACAGCTCAGCGTATTGTTTCCGCGTTTCTTCGGTGTATGCTTGATACGCTCAAAATCGATTTAAACCTTACTGTTCACAACTATCAAAAGAGTCCGAATTCGTTGTAGCAGATTTTGGTTGATTCCAGCTATCCGGAAAACAATTTGCATAGAATTTTTAGGAACACTTTCCTGTCAAATCGTTGACGATTTGTCAACAACGTCTCCATCCGCGTTGCTTTCCAAAGTCCAATTCGGATAAGTTGTCTAAATCCGTTGACCTTTCTAAAAAGATCATGAGTCTCTTTATAGTAAGATTGACTAAATTTTGCAAAGGAATCGAGGCTGATGATGGGTTTATTTCAATGCCTGTTGGGAAAGTCAGGGTTTATCAAGTATTTTAACAAAAAAAAAAAAAGGAACATATCGACAAGACGTTTCAGAGATTATTATGCACCTGAATTCAGTAGGGTTGCAAACATCAAAGATGTCTTCAAAAGTACTTCAGATCTGCTTATTTCATTGACCAATCACGTTGTGAGAGTCAAAGAAATTCCACCACTTTCTGAAGCTGCGGAAAGTTTGTTGAAGAAAGTTGATTTTTTTTTTAAACGAACACACACATATAGGATCTCAGTGAAACATCATGTTTCTTTGAAGAGATCTAATTTACTTAATTCTAAGGCGTACATCTTTCATGGATATTATGGCTAGCATCTCACAAATGCTAAAACCACCAGACCACAGAAAGTGTACTATGTGCACCGTGATCGGGATTCGATCTCATGGACTCTGGCTTAGAAGACTGGAATGATATCCTCTAAGCCACGGCCGGCGGCATTCTTGGAGCATTTGAATTTAGTTCCAAATATTTATAGATATAATAAAATGTTTAAGATCATTGTAAAATAAGAAGCTGAACAATTCAAATCAATACCACGAGTAATGGTTGGCTTGTGTATTGCTACTGGTTGTGTTTCTGATAAAAATGGATTAAAATTGAATAAAATTTCATAAAAAATCATGCGAAATTACGATTTTCAAAATTATGAATCTCGAATTTAAAGAAAAACCTACCTCCAGTTTTTCAGCATTGAGTACTCATATCTCAAGCTACATTTTGCAATAAATTTAAGATTGTTAAGTTTGCACAAATCAGAGATATTGCAGCCCAAAAATGGTCAAATTTGAACACATATGTGCTCCTAACTTTTGCAAATGAAACAATAGCTCCCTATTATCTTAGAAAAAAACGTGCGCATTGTTATGTTGATCAATTGTTTTGAATACATTAATACTGTACAACTTTACTAGAAAAAGTTATGGTCAAAAAATTGTTTTTTTACACGTTCTAATATGTAAATCTTTAAAAAAAAAAAAAAAATGACAAAGTTTCATCGTACGACTTTTATGTGTTCAGCAAAGTTTGTCAAAAAGTTTAAATCTATAACATTGTAGAACATATTTGTATTAGCTCCTAAAAGAAATTAGCATTACGAATTCCCAGGAGGATGGCAAGCCCTAATAAATTATTCTTCCAAAATACGGCCCTCATAATTGTGAAGAACTTTTTAGAAGACATCATATGTCTAAAATGTATTTATTTTGCGTAATTAATTTTGTCACGATAAATGTTTGTTCTGGACCACTGTGCAATGTAGGAGATCCATAATTGCATCACACTTTAGCCGGTTTTGTGTGCTGGAAACAATTCGACCCTAAAAAGCTTAGGACATAAAATGTAAAACCTTTGAGATATTGTCATAGTAATTTTTTTCTACAAATATGTTAAAAAATGAAAAGAATAAAAAAAACTGTACACTCAGGTTTTTTTTCGCGAACCGTGCAAAAAAAAACCACGTAAAAACGCTTAAAAAAACTCGTTAATTCAGAAAAACCCCCGCAAAAAAACTATGCTAATCAGAGAACCGTGGGGACAAGGTCGCAGTAAATATGACGCAAAATCTTAGAAAGGTGAACACCAGGGTCAAGGACCTTATGAGGACACGCCATTTTTTAATCTAAGCCAATGCGCTTACATTAAAAATGCTGTAAATTACTGGAAATCTTATTAAAATCGCTACAATATGAGTATTAGGTGAATGGGATGAACGTGCAAAAATCAAATTTTAGTAGCTGACTCCATTTTGAATTCCAAAATGGCGGCTTAAATTTAAAATGACGGATCTCGCTTAGTTTTAAAATGCTGCAAATGACTGAAAATCGCATGAAACCTCAACAATATGAGTATTGGGTAAAAGGGCTCAATGAATAGAAGTCGGTTTTTGCTATCTGACACCTTAAAATAAAAAAAAAAAATCAAATAAATTTGGGTTGCACTAGGTACAAAACTTTAAAAAGAGATAGAACAAGGTAAAATAAAACAAAACATAACCAAACAAAATAAAATAAAATGCAACAAGATTAAAACTTGTTAGATTAAGAAGCACATACGTTAATCTGGATAAAATAATTCAATGCTGACAAATCAAAATAAGTCAAGATAAACCAATATAACATAATTTTATCAAGATAAACATAACAAAACTTGATGATCCGGATAAAAGATTGTTGAACAAGGTAAAATATATATTAATATACCGTCAGCTGGTGCATCATACAACACTTTTCAACATAAATGGCTTCTAAAAACTTAATGTCCACAGATAATCATACCGCTTGTAAATTGAAAGTTTTAAGGTTCATGGGACGTAAAATAGACGTGGTCAGAAAATTTAGCGGCTTCACTAGTTATTTTTAATTTTAATAAACATGCTATTATCACCCTACTAAGAAAAGGGGGTAAGTTGCATCAAACTTTGTTTCTTATGAAAAATCAAACGAAAACGTTTAAAAATTTATAGTTTTTTTTTTAAATATATATGTAATGTTATAACGCATGGAGCACAAATTGCAGTAATTTTTGGTTTTGTTTGAATTTAACATTTTTTCAGTAAAACATTCGATCATATTCCAGCATATTCAAACAAGATTGAAAAGGTGTATTTGGGTTGGTTCTGCAGTTTTGCGGGTCGTACCTTACCTTTGGGCCTTTCTGGGATTTAATCCAAAAATTTTGTGACAGTTTTCTAAAGCTTAGTTCTTTTAGAAATGGGACAGTTACGAATGCGTGTATCCCAAAAACCGTTCGTTTGATCTAAATACTTTGTATGAAGGATATAAAGGTAATCTTATGATAATTCATAAAAAAATTTGAAAAAAATATTTTTCGTTTTTTTAAAGAAAAGTTTCTTCTTTATTCTTGGTACCTCCCATCGGCCGGTGCACACTTTTTTCAGTCATGATATTGATCAGTTTTTCAAACTTATACTTCGTTTAATCTGTATTTTAGGTGGCTACATTCTTCTTCTTCAATTCTGCTACTTTTTGGTCCAATTTTTCCCTTTTAGAAGAAATTGAGGGCAATTTAGTGGATACAGCTGTTTCTAAATTAATAAAACTTGATTATTGTTGAGCCACTTTAAAGCGTTTTAGTGGAATTTCTACTGGCAAAATCTGACAATAAGTAAACAAAACCATCATGAGATTGAAATAAAAGTATAATCGTGTAGTATAGATCGTAGGTTGCGAAGAGTACATACAAGGTTACTCTTTTTAGGCTTTGAAAAACAGCGAGAACCAAAGTTTTCGTTTTGAAAAATGTTGCCTTTTTTTACAGGAGCAGAGTTTTAGCAAATCATTATATTTTATACAAAACAACCAGCATATATTAAAATGCTAGGGACTTTGACACGAGCAGACATGGTAGAGGATTCAAATGCTGGAATTTGTTTGAAATAGAGTTTTTCATAAGTTTTTTGATTCACCAGAAATCATCTGTCGCAAGCCTTGGTACCGGCTATACAGCTTACAAAGCTCTGGAACTAGCAAAAAATTTTTGTTAGAGGTTAGATTTGAATGATTCATATCTCGGCAACACTTTCAGGTTATCAGAGAAAATATTTTTAAACATTTCAGCGATCTACAATTAGTTTTTCGCTTATTCAAAATTGTAAATTTTGGTATGAAACTTGACTTTCCTGGTGACCCTTAACCGGAGTTACCGATCATGTGCTTTACTTCAATGCTTGATTTGAGCTTTGTGGACATTTTTGACAGTGTTTGCATACTTTTCCACCACTCACACACGGTAATTCTTTGAAGAATCAACGGTTTTGTAAGCTATCAATTCGATAATGACGGATTTTGAAGAAAACTGTGCAAAAACTGTGTTTTTTTTTTCTCTTACATCGTGAATATCTCAAAAACGCGTAAATTTAAAATTTTGAAAAAATAGGTCTGAGAGTACTTTCCACAGGCAGCAAAATGCTGTCAAATTTTTGAATGTCCGATCACTACTAAACGAGCTATTAGCAAGAGAAAGTGTCCCATTTCTAAAAGAACTAAGCTTTATAATGTTTTTTTTTCCATTGATTTCATTCAAAAGTCATGTCAAATTACGTTTTTTTTACATTTTACTTAAGAAAAACCAATAAACAATACCAATTTTCTCTAATTTTTCTAATTCAAATATAATTATCCAAAATTTATATAAACTTTCAAAAAATATTTTTTTTAAAAAAACGTCCAAAACTTTAAAATTCTGTGAAATCAGTTTTAAAATTCTGTATTCTGTGCGACAGATTCTGTGATGTGACCAGGGTTGGCATAATTCAACGTCATTAGTCAAATGACTGTGACTGTTGAGCCTCTTGGTCCGTCAAACTCATTTGACTGTTCCTTAACGACCAGTCACTTCGTTTGCCAGTCATTCATTCCCCAGTCATTTGAAGCTAAAATATTAACCTAGTCAAGCAATCGCATTCAACCGACCGATGACGAAAAAGAAACGCATTTATTATTAAAGTCTGCTTCATTTAATATTGGAACAAATTCTTTTGCTCATTGTGGCGCTCCTAGTGGACGGATTTGGAAACTTTTTTCACCCACGTGTCGGGAAATTCATTACCTTTCACCATGTATTTATGTCATAACACCAAACGATAGCATTTTGTAAACAACCGCCATGGAAGCCGAACGGAGAGATCAAATTGTGCACAGTTTTGTATGTATGTATGTTGGTAATCCACCATGGGTGCACGGATTCACCGCAGTTTCTGCCTAAGTATGGGTTCACATACATTCCTTAGATTATTAGGTTCGACAAATCTCCAATGCAGCGCGCCACCATACCCGGACCCCATGGCTTCGTATGAACTGTTATGTGGTGAATGTATTGTGTGTGTTGATGTAGGTATATTTTTGGAAGAACGAATCAATCAGGTGGGCTAGTTTACTTACAGGTATTCCGGCATCCGTGTATATACCTGGCCAGCTGGCAACTGATTGAACATTCCAATTATATAGTCAGTTATATAATGAAACACATCTTACCTGTCGGCCCGCTTATGGGATTCGAACCCAAAAGTTTTCTTGCCGATACCGGGAATCGAACCCAGTACGCCTGGCGTACCAATACCAGACTCGCGCCAGCCTATCCACTAGACCACATCGGCGCTCAGATCAAATTGTGCACAGTTTTCTTGAAAATCCATTGTTGTCGGCATCGAAGCTAGCTAAACAGCTTAAAATGCCCAGAAATACCGTATGGCGTGTTATCAAGCAGACAAGGAAACATTGACGACGGCTCGGAAGCCGCATTCGAAGCGTCGGAGTGGAACTGTCGACCGGAAACTGCGTGGGAAAGTCATCAAGGCCGTCAAGAGGAATCCCAATCTTTCAGACCGCGATTTGGCCAATAAGTTCCAGGCCACTCACAGTACGGTGCGACGAATTCGTCTCCGGGAAGGAATAAGGTCATTCCGAGCCAGCAAACAGCCAAATCGGACGCTGAAGCAGAACAATGTGGCCAGAATCCGTGCTCGAAAGCTGTACGACCAAGTGCTGACCAAGTTCGACGGATGTATTCTGATGGACGATGAGACTTACGTGAAGGCGGACTTTGGGCAAATCCCAGGTCAAAAATTTTATTTGGCGACGGCTCGGGGGGATGTACCTGCAAAATTTAAGTTCGTGTTTGCGGATAAATTCGCCCGCAAGTACATGATTTGGCAGGGGATATGCAGTTGTGGACAGAAAACCAAAGTCTTTCTCACTGACAAGACAATGACATCAGAAGTCTACAAAAAAGAGTGCCTACAGAAACGGATTCTGCCGTTTATTCGTGCCCACGACCGTCCAGTAATGTTTTGGCCGGACCTTGCAAGCTGCCATTACAGCAAAACGGTTATGGAATGGTACGCAACGAACAGGGTCAGCGTAATACCGAAGGACCTCAACCCCCCAAACTGCCCCCAGTCCCGGCCGATAGAGAAATACTGGGCAATCACGAAGCGGAGGCTTAAGACAAAGGGAAAACTTGTTAGGAACATGACTCAAATGAAGAACTGGTGGAATCAAATCGCCAAAACGGTGGACGAAAAGGGTGTGCGCCGCCTAATGTGCCGTATTACGGGAAAAGTACGAGAATTTCTTCGAAACAGCAATGAATAATTTTTTTAATTTTTTTTTTATGAAAGAGTAAAGAAAATGCTACATTTGTATGAAAAACAAATTATGAATTCGTTGATAAATGACTGAACTACACCCAATTGTTTGTGTTCCAATATTAAATGAAGCAGACTTTATTGTTGCTCCTGCCAGCAAGCCGAAGACGACCGAAGAGGAACAAGAAAAGCATTTATTATTATTGTTGCTCCTGCCAGCAAGCTCGTTTTCAGTTTTTTATTGCTATTGTTGCTCTCTGCCAGCAAGTCGTTCAATTAGTTGTACCTGCCGTCAGCAGCCGATCGAAGTGTGAAGAGATTTGCCAGTCACTGTCAGGAGAAATTTTGACCATGTGGAGGAGCCTCGCCAGTCGATGATGTAGAAATGTTGATTGTTGTCGTGCTTTTTCCGTCATGCGAGTAGTGAGGCTCCGTCAATTGAGAACAGTGCCAGTCGTTTGATGAAACAAAACTAGTCGGGTCAAGCGTGACGGACGAAATTTACCATCACTGGATGTGACACAAAATTTATGTAAAATTATAGATTATTCTGTGATTTCGGCAACCTTGGCTTGCTCGCCTTCCTTGGAAGGGAATGTTTTCTCGGATTAGGTTTCCGGACTCAAATAACAACACTGATCTTTTCAAATGACAAACTATCACTCAAGGTAAAACATTTATTGACTTTACTACGTATATTTAACAAAAGATTACATTTTGCGACTGTTCTTTACTGGTTCTGATTTTTTTTTAATTTTTAGATGGCTTGGTTTCTATTTTATGATGATAGCATTGTTAACATAAAAGGTGTCTAGTCTATTATATAAAATTCTCTTGTAACGGTGTTTGTAGTACTACTCCTCCGAAATGACCCAACCGATTCAAATGAAATTATTTTTAGAATATTCTGTGGGCATGCGAATCGGTTTATATCGAATAAAAACAACAAAAAGTCGCATTAATTGTCCGTAATCATTATATTTGTAATAAATTGAATCAAATTAAAGTCATGGCCTTCAATTTTTTCGAGATTTTCTTTCCATTGGGCGCCGGGCGGGTGGTTTGTTTTTCGTCTCTATGGTCAAGGCGTCGCAAGCAAACGTCGTAGGAGGTTAGTAACTATAGCATAGCATACTGTTTAGTGGGAATATTTGGGCGCGCATTTCTCAACCAAGCATAATTTCGATGCATGTGGTGAACATATGAAGCCTAGATGTGTTTTTTCTTCTTGATTCCTAGATCATTTGTACAGCACATATGTAGTAATGAATGACGCCCAGATGTCACCCAGATTAATATTTTGCCGATCAAATCAAAACCATTCAAACGATTTGAAAAAAATTAAACTTCAATTCGTGTTATTTCAAGAAGGAATTGTTGTATAAATAATATGAATTTAGTACTGATGCGTATGAAATAATGGTATGACTCTTTGCGGACATTTGAAAAAAGAAAAGTGGAAAGACTTGGTTTATAATCCAAAACGCTAGAAATATTTTCCGTTGCAAATGAACAGACACTTGAACTGAACAAGAGGCTGTCCTTTAAAATGGATTATATAAGATTGATGTTCATTTGAAGGCCGAATGCAAAGAAGTGCAAACGTTCAACATTTACAAAAAATGTATACATGATTTCTAAATTTATGAATGGTTGGGCCCAAATTAACAATCTGACTAAATAAACTTAACTTTTTTTTAAATCGTTCACCAAAAAACTGTTTACAGGTTCCCTGTTTGTTTACACAGAATTCAAGTACGTACTTCACATAAATGTGTGTTTTTGTTTAACATATTTTGGTTACGTAGATGAGACTTAAGATTCGATTTTTTGTTGAAATTTTTTTTGTGATTGATATTCCAGAAGCATAATTTTTTTGATAGCAGAAGCTGATTTTTTTTTTTTTTTTTGATAAGTTTTTGTTATGACCTAAAAGTGTTGAAAATAAAATTAACTCCTGTCATTTCACACGGAGAAACAAGTGGCAATGCGCCTTTAAGTCATGAAACATATTCCGATTTTTCTCTAAAATAGTCAGATAGGGTATCCCGAGTGTTAAATTTGAACGGATATTTAAAATTTTGAAATGTCGAGGTAAATTTACATGAAAATTTCCAGAAAAAAGAATGAACTCATGAAATCATCGTAGCCTTGAAAGATTAGTTCTTTTTATGTATTTAATTTTTTAAAACCTGCGTTCCAATTAAATCTTATTGAATCTTGAAAATATCACATAATCTTAAACAGAATCGCAAATCACCTTCAACACTGTTTAGGAAAATTTTAAATCAGACAACAATGGTTTAAATTGGCAGGTATGTATTTAAGGATAATAAAGAAGATAAAAATGCTTTAATTCGGTTGAATAACAAAAAATTTAATCATATCTTTTCTCCGTTCAAAACCAAATTAAATTTCTTTGAATATTAACCCAATAAATCAAGACTTCTTGATTTTATAAGCATTTTTTGCTAAAAAAAAAAAAGGGCGAACCTTTTTTTTGGACATGATTTTGATGAAAATATGGATATAAATAACCACTGCTTCCAAATGTGAGGAAAGTGAAGCTGCTTGAAAATGGTTTGAAAAAAATCATCTCTAATGTTTTTATTTCTTCAGTTCTAAAATATATACCATCAAAAGCTACTTGGGAGCTAAAAGTGCTGCGCTAGGCAGAATATTGAGCAAACACTCCAAAAATTGTCCCGATATTCAAAATTCTTCTTCCATAAAGTTTCATTATTTAAGAGGAGAAATCACCGTGAATTTGTTTTATGAAATGAATTTGCGGCTTTATCGGTGAGGGTTAAAGAGTTGAAATGAAAGACGGATAGAAGATCAGAAGAAAATTCTAAGGTGGTGAAAAGAGCGAAGAGCATTTGAAATAGAAGCTTGACCACATACTAAATTCTTTGTCCCACACCAATTAACTGTATTGAAGAAGTAGTACCCAATAGAGAAGGCACTACGTTTTTCGATACAGTTAATTATGGATGGTTCGACCGCCATGTGAGTGTGCACATGTGCCGAACGGACAAAAAATTTAGCATGTGGTTGCTCTGTTAAGTCTTCTATTGTGCGATATCGTTCCATCGATGGCTAGGTAGATTTCTTATTTTCGTTTTGTGCGGATGTTCCAACTGGAAAAAAAAAAAAATTTTTTTGTCCGTTCGGCACATGTGCACACTCACATGGCGGTCGAACCATCCATAATTAACTGTATCGAAAAACGTAGTGCCTTCTCTATTGGGTACTACTTCTTCAATACAGTTAATTGGTGTGGGACAAAGAATTTAGTATGTGGTCAAGCTTCTATTTCAAATGCTCTTCGCTCTTTTCACCACCTTAGAATTTTCTTCTGATCTTCTATCCGTCTTTCATTTCAACTCTTTAACCCTCACCGATAAAGCCGCAAATTCATTTCATAAAATAAAGTTTCATATGCAATAAATTCCAAAAAATGAGAAATTTTTTATTACGATTTAAACCTTAAAGTGAACTTGAGCAAAGCGGAGTCAATCAACTAAATTGTATACAATAAATGAAACATAGATATAATCAACATATGTTATTTATGGAACAAGTTATAAAGAGTGGATTTTTTTAGCATGAGGTTTGCCAAGTTTGATGGTAACGTTGAATGCTGAAAAAATCGAATTTGCAACGGGAAGCTGATACCTGAAATCATTCGGCAATATTCAAAGCATCCGATTAAAAGAAATGTAAATGAAAAGGATTCATGTAAGATGTATGTAAAATTTATTGGAGATATTTTTTGAATAATCAGTTAAAAGACCCGTAGAATTGAGTTAAAATTCCTAGATTTGATTCCGATATAATTGAGCGCGCCAATTCGAGCAAACGGAAAAGATGGATATGTTTAAAAACTAGGACACGTTCAAGAAAGCGAGACGATTAACAACTCAAGATTTGATGCTTTTTTAAGTCAAACAGCGAAAAAAAATTGATATAGACGCCAAGATTAAAATGGTAAGACGAAGTTTACCGGGTCTGCTAGTATACAATAATTATGATGATGATGAAATGGAAACGTGTATGTGTGTATGTAACTGTACATTAGTTCTTCGAACTATGGGCTCTCTTCATTCGACAGCATGGCTTATTATTCAGAAGGACGACAGGTCCTCGATGTAGAGCAAGATCAAGGTGAATATTAAATTTGCATTTGATGCATTTTAGCCAAAACATGGTAACTGAATAAAAAAAAATATTTTTCTAAAAAAATCGACGTTTGTCCTAAACATTTTTTTTAACGTCATTAAAAAATGTAAAGGTTTTAACGACATGGAGAAATGTAAAAATTTGTAATTTTATTGCTCGAGTTTTTAAATTTTGTATGAGAATCAAATACTTTAAAAAAACAATCTCACGATGTGTGAAACTATGTCATCATCAGTTTATTATTAAAAGATAACTTTACTACATTATATTAAAATAAATGCATTGTGGCTTACAACTGTTGCATCCTACCCTGCAACATGACTCCTTTGACGGTTAGGGGAGAGTGGGGATACTTGATCCCCTTTTCTTATTTTCACCATATATTTTTGGAAAAATTTAGCAACTCGCTTTCTTTTACATTTTATGACAGCGTGTAACTTCAAGTTTCTATGCTCCTAAAATTGGAACGATACTTGAACCCGTAGATGAACTAGAAGCATTTTCGTGGGAGTAAAAAAATTGCAATATTTTTGAAGTTAGGGGATACTTGATCCTTTATTCAGGAAGCCCTAATCCATGGAAAAAATCAAACAAAATGCCAAAATAGAATGTTAATCAGTGATTGAAATCCTCACCAATTTTCTCATCAGAGGCATTCAAAATACACACTTTGAGGCCTCGCATAGCTATACAGGAGACGATACATATACATTCATTCAAACCTCCCCTCATGAGGAGGATCTGCTCTGAGAGACACTATTCGTTTGCTGCCCCAAACGAACTCTCTCAACGTTAGGTTCAGGCGCGGATCTAGAGATTGCTCTTAGGGGGGGTGATTTTATAAAATTTCAAAAAAATTGGCCAAAATTTTTTGAGTGATTGGGAAAAATAAAGACTGTGGCAGGAAAAATGTTGATGATAAAGATGAAGAGAATTCAGCAGCATATAAATAATGTTAAAGACCATTTAAAAAAAATGTTCAAAGAATTCTGTACATCTGTTTGTGGCTGGCTTAGTCTAAGGCAAAACGCAGACAAATGTTTTTTGTTTTCACTGGTATGAAGTTGAATTTACATTTATTTATCTAGTTGGGGATATGGAATGACCATTTGTTTATTTTTATCAGATTAGAAATCCATAAACAATTTAATTTTGAATATCGTACTTTATTTATTCAGTAAAGCATAAATTTGTTGGTATGATTTCAACTTACTCAAATGAGCATATCTGGTTTTATGGTTTTCACTACGTCTTATTAATTTTGAAACTTTTACAATATTTGGGTAAAAATGCCATTTAAACAAGTTTCAATTATATTTAACGAAATAACTTCTCTTTTGAGTTTCTATTTTAAACCGTATGCTGCTTCAATTCTTATCGAAACCCGTCAATGTATTTATTCAATAATTTTACATATTTTTCTCTTGAAATTCCATTAAAAGATCAATTTAAAGACGTTAATCAAACAACAATCTAAAACAAATAAACATTTAAAACACAAATAAGCAAGTATCTAGACAAATAAAATATAGATTGCTAATCCTTATATTTATTTTTTTTTTAAAGAGTTTTCCTGAATAGATTCGTCTTTTCATATCTTACCGAATACTTACAGCGTTTTTTTTGCTGTGAGTTTTGAAAAGCAAGTCAGTGGCTTAGTAACAAGATTTAACAATTGAACAGTTTTATTAACTGCACTAGTGAGGTTGACTAAAACAGCGGACATACTTTACAAAAATAACCTTTCTCAGTTTGGAAAAAACTAGCCAATTTTTGAATGTTTCCAAATGCACTTGCGTATCGTTTTTCTTTTTCAGCACTTCGGCTTTTCAAATGCTCGGAGTATGGAAACGAAAATTGTGGTGGAGGTACCCAGTGTCTAGTTAAAATGTTAAGCTTTGTGATATCATAAATAGTTGAGTAAGGTTTAGGATGAGCATTTAAAACAACACCTATATCTATTTCATAGACTAATGGGTCTGCAGCAGATGCGAACGTCTGATCATTCTGGAGGTCAGATTTGCTAGTAGAATTTGAAAACATTTCAATGCTTTCATGGTTTCTCTTATAATCTTCGGTGGCATGCATGTTCCTGAAAGCAGAGACTAACGATAGCAGATCCAGATGTATGTAAAGTTTGATCGATCAGATTTTCGGTTGCTGCATCTGGAAATAATATCAACTATAGAGTTTTTTTGACAGTTCTTACGCACACTTGACTACGTATACGGATAATAAAATAAAAAATGACCTCCAAAATTTTAGTTAACAAAACGTTGATGTTCGTTCAAGGACATGATCGCTTTTGAGGTTATTTTCCCGCAGTTAACAAGTGTTACTGAAAAGGTCAGAATTATATCACGAATATTTCTAGCCGAAAATAGAACCATTATTGAACATTTTCACCTGTGGACCAAAAAAAATTTTTTTTAAGAAACCATCAAGTATATATGGTAAACATGCATAAATAAAAAATCTCTTTATGATCAACTAGAAAATTAATGTTGGCTTCTTTCAGGCCTTTTCAAGAAATCATTCAGAACTAGTCACTATCAAGAAATCATTCAGAATTAGTCACTATCAAGAAATCATTCAGAATTAGTCACTATCAACCGACGTTTCTGGTACTGGCGCTTACAACAACTCTGGATATCGGTTTATAAAGAAAACCAATCTGCTGTCATGCTTAAGGAAATTCCTTAAAGAGTGAGGATCAAGCTTTATCCTTTTCGCACGCCCGAAGCCAACACGAAGTTATGCATGCGCATACGCATACGCATCAATTCAAGCATATTTTTAAGCAGCTATTGAATTCTTATGCACGCGTAAAAATGGTAATGTCTATGTTAAGATATTTTGACACATGAAAAAGTATTATTTCTTCTAAATTTAGTTAAAAAAATTGTGACCATTTTAATGATTAATTTTTTCCGCCTGGGGGGGGGGTGATCACCCCCATCACCCCCCCCGTAGATCCGCGCATGGTTAGGTTGCTACATGATGCATAAAGAAGACGAGGCACACATACTCATTTACGTTCTTGAATTTGAATAACTCCAGCCGATAGCTGTCGTTGAGGAGAACATCTTCAACTTCGCCGCAAAGGTTGAGGCAACAACAAAAACAACCGAACTTATTGCGTTGCAAGGCCCGCAACGTATAGTGCAAAGAGGGGGGAGGAAAAAGAAACGAAAAAACTAGCTGTATGCGTGCGGTTGCTGTGCAATAATAGCAATAGCAGAAACACCTCACGCATTCGATTCAGGCACAAACGAGGAGACTCGGTTTCGCTCTGCCTTTGGAATTCGCTTCCCTCAAGCTTGTCCTAACAGGAGAGGAGTGAGAGCCATTCGTTTGGGTTTTTGGATTCGCTGCCTCGAATGTATACTGCTTCTTGAAGGCGGGCCATATTGAGAGCGTATGCATCATCGGTTTTGTCGTTTTCGCTGCCTCAAAGCAACCTTTGCTTCCGAGTAAAGCAGTGAGCGAGAGAAGGTTGATCAATTCATGCTCAGCAAAATTTAATCACTGATGTTAATTGACTATTTTGGTCATGTTTGTTCTCATTTCACAATCTATAATTGTCAGAAAAATAAATTCCATAGCTTATTCTCAACCCTTATGACATTGCATACTTACGGGCGCAATTTTTTATAAACAAGAGAAAATCAATTATTTTAGCCCTTTTATTCAGATAATTGATGGATGAATATTAGCTATTCAATAAATATTAGTAATCTCGTAATCAGCAATGACCACGATCCACTGAGAAGAAGAATATACCGGGATCATGTGTACCCAAATATTAGGGATCAATTGTACCCAAAATCAACATTTTAGAAAACTTTCCCTGAAAAAAGATGGGAGTTTTCCATCGCTTTGAAAATATTGTATTTTGAAGTTCATTTTACCCTTGAAAGATTGATGTATTGGAATAAATATTTTTGTTATAATATTACCATGTTAGGAACATTTCAAAATGATGAAAAAAGATCTTCAAGTCACATTTTGTGAAATTTTTCAAACAAAGTTCAATAACCCAAAAACTTATTTTGTTAAAAATTTTTGAGCTTCAACTATTGCTGTTTTGTTCCATTTGGCACATTTTTCTAGAACATTTGATCTTTGTACGACATTCCAGTTTGGAGATATAGCCAAGGAATCAAGTATCCCCAGGGATCAAGTATCCTCATTCTCCCCTATATATAAATAACTGGAAATCCACTATTCGACCATTTTTTCTGACCGGTTCTGCCTAAATATTCCTGCAAAGTTCCAAAGCAAGAAATTTTGTTACCTACTTCTGGTTTTGATTTTTTTGCTGAAAGAGAAAAATCTCCCAACTTGTCCAAACTTCTAAAGTGTGCGGAATTTCGAAAAAAAAAAAATGGTTCACTGTAAGTGAGAAAGATGGACCCAAATAAATAAATTAATCATTTTGGACTAAAATTTTATTTTTGCTTGTTTAACCTTTTATCACAGAGAATTTTATGGTTTTGTCTTGTGTTATCGTGTTCTATACAGTTTTAAGTCGGATAATCTAGTTTTGTAATGTTTTATCTGGTTTAACATTATTCTATTTAGTTTTATTTATTATGTCCTGCGTACCAAGTTTTTGCTTGTTGTATTCGATTTCAACCATTTATTTCTAGCAGTACCTCAGAGTATTTTAATTATAGGGTACCGTAATCAAATATTGTTTATGGAAAAACTGTAGGATTCAATACGATGCTTACTATTTTTCATAATAACTACGTCATCATTCTGAAAACCTGCCAACCAATATGGCGGATGAGGTAACTTGTTAATTTGGAGGACTTTGGCAGCACCTTGTTCAATTATGTTTAATATTGTGTTATAATTACCTTTTTCAATTTTTTAAATAATTTTTATATAGTTTTATCTTTTTTTTTCAGAAAAAAAGATGTGAACTCGTTGAGCTCTTTCACCTAATACTCATATTAAGGGAGTTTCATGCGATTGTAGTTATTTACAGTCTTATACGCTTAGCGTAAAAAGATCTCAGTGTATTTGAAAATATAGACATAGGTAGATATTATAACTTTGTTTGTTCTTTAATATATGTAGATACTTATTCTTGTCTTAATGATTGTCTTCTTGACTTTTTATCACGATATATTAAAATTAAATTCCCAATATGTAGTGATTAGAAATATTTAAGCTTTGTAGATTTATAGACGATGTTTAACAGACATTTGAACAAAACATTATATGTTGAGGAATGCATGGCATTTTCTTCCCAACGAACTTTAAAGGCACTCGAAGAAAACTAATTGACATTCAACGCCTTTCTCTGCCGAAATACAATTCGAATCGATCCCAAAACTGTATTCACCAATCCAAACGGCATTACAAACAAATGGCTGGCTGCAAACTGCACTGTTTGTTTACCCTGCTACTGGAACTGGAATTGACCAGGACCTGGTGTTTCCGGGATTTTACGAAGGTGCCTCTTAACGGCCTATCCGAGCGTACGTGTGTCTTCCGGTACGATGGATTCCGGCGGCCTATTTGCGCATACCTTCCTGGTGCCACAAAACACCCATCCACTCTCCCACCTTCACCCAAATAACTACCGTGCCATCGATCTCCGCCTCACATATTGGCTAATCAATCTCGGTTCCATTCGGCCGAAATCATCGCCAGTCAGTTAGTTTTAATTTATCAATGCCAGGTCAAGCCAGAGTCAAGCTCTGTGCTATGTAGTTGCGCCACTTCAGAAGCCTCATTCATCCATCTATGGCAGCGTAGAGCGTAGAGCCTAGAGTAGATATGGCAGGGCGGAATCTATTTTGTGGTTCCTGGATATGTATTTCGTTGCATGCGTCCACATTTCGGAATCCTTGCACACACCGGCTGTTAGAAGAATAGATTGATAGATTTACCCTACATGTACACCTAAAACTCAGAAAGATGGGCAGGTGAAGCTTTTATCGGTGAAATTCTGTAAAATTCTATCAAAGCAGAACGGACAATGCACTTCCAATGGACATTGATTGTTACAACCGGAGCGGAAAAAAGGCTACGCAAACTTTGAAGCAGAATGAGACCGGTTGTTCAGCCCAACATAGAACATCGTTCATGCTAAAAGCGATAATTTGTCTCCAACTTACTGAAGTTGTTTGAGAAGCAATGCTTCATCTAAAAAAAAAAAAAAAATTCTAGCGCAATCGAATGCTAAGTGAAAAGGAAAAATTAATAAAACCACAACCGAACCTTAATCTAATCTCAAGGGCATTTGAATCAGATTTCATGCCATTCTCACTAATCACTCCCTCGCTTCGGTTCCTGCGCTTCCGTTTCCCCAGCGTTTTTCGTTTGGAACTGTTCTGTTCGTGCTTCCATCAACCAAACCAGCCAGCCAGCCAGCCCAACACACAAGTGGGCTGCCACACTTTTTGGTCATTAAACATCCATTACACAATGCACTCACTCACTACGACAGGAGAAGTGCTGAAACCCACTGAAAAAAGCGCTCCAAGAATGGAAAACAATGTAAAAACCGGGTGAGCGTGTCGATTTTGAACTATCAGGAAATCAGGATATTGGACCTTCTAAGTTCATTTTGCATTTTGCTATTGCAATGAATTACTTTCTTACAAGATGTCATTTTGACACATACGTTTAAAGTTATTTTTAGAAGATAAATGTTAATTCTTCTTATTCTCATTTTGGAAGATATTGAAAGACAGATAAAAATCAACAAAGATTATTTCGTTTGATAAAATAAAATTGTACTGGGAATGCGTTTTGTACAAAAACATTACAAACAGGAATAGAAGAAGCCAGTATTTTTTTCTAAACAAATATCAACTTATATCCAGTGTTAAATGTCAAAATACGAAACAATTATGTAACTAGAGATGGGTTTTCAACAAGAAAAATAAAAACAGAGAGAGTAGTCAAAGTTCAGCTGCCGGAAACATCTGGAATCTGAATCCATCAGAAGAAAGAACAGAAGATATATGTGTATGCAAAATAATGATGAAATCCGTCGACAGATTACTCTTACAAACAGATGACAGATTGAGAACGCTTGCTTGGCGATGCTATTTCATAAAAATTTCGCTTTTTGCATTTTTTTTATAAATTCATTCCTTTGTCAAGTTTTGTTCGCGTTAATTCTTCCGTTAACTATTTTTCTTCAACTTTTCTCAGCCTCCTTCTACACTTGTTTGTTTAGTATTAAGTACTACATACAACCATCTGTTATTTGTTTGTACAACTGTGCTGTAAAACAAAAACTGATGATAAGAAGATGGTACCTACCATCTAAAAACTCATCCGTTTATATAATTCGTTTCAAATGTTTTGGAAATTCCGAAAGCACATTGCATTCACGACGAAATTTGTTGTGTACTGTCAAAAAAACTGGTCAGTTTTCGGTGACCAGTTTATTAAATTTCAAAATAAAATTTAAAACGCAATACAACTCTCTTTCAGGCGACTCAATGATGAGTTAAGAAAGTCCTTCATCATCAGCTCAGCGACACTTATTGATTAAACTTTTCTTGCAAAACCTGAGTGGATTTGGTTTGGCTTTTGTACTGTACCGTACCTACATAGACTCAAGCAACTTAAATCCTTTTAACCCTCTCAAATCCAGATTCTTTCGCTTAAAAATTCAAAGAAGTTTTATGTTATGATTACGAACATTTTTTTTTCCGTGCCAAAAGCCCCCCAAAAACGAACATTTTTTTTTTACAAAAAGCCTTAACGCTGAGGAATTTTTTTTTTAATTTCATAACTTTAGGATCTATAGACCTATATATTCAGTACTTTTGAACTCTGGATTAAAACTCCGGACCATGGACTCTTGAAACTGGAATCTTGACAATAAAGACTGAACTTTGGACTCTTTACTCTGCACTATTTACTTTGGGCTCTGAACTCCGGACTCTAATCTGGACTAGGAACTCTAGGCGTCGCACTTTTGGACTACGAACTCTGGATTCACGACACTTGATTTTGAGCTCTGAACTATGGACCCTGAACTAGGAACTCTGGAGTTAAGACTCCGGACCTTGAATTCTGGAATCCAACTTTGGACACTAGAATCTGTAATATGACTCTTAAGACATAACTCTAGACTCTCAATTCTTGACTCTCAACTCTGGACTTCACACTCTGAACTTGGTTTCTGTTGGAACACTGGCAACACAGTGATAGATGCTTGAGATTTAGAAGTAAAAATGAAGAAGCTGAGCGATTGTATATGAAGAATGATGTCGTGTGAATCTGAGCTCTTAGAAAAAAACCTTTAATTAGTTTATTACTGTGCGCTTTTTACTAAAAGTATCGATCCGTAATATTGGCGACGAGGATTTGTGGATTTTCTCACCTGTGCGGAATCCATCGGAGATGGACGATAAACCTAAGCAATCACAATCGTCCTCCGGAGGACTGGAAGATGACTTCAAGCGCATGATGATCGAAATGATGGGGACACAACAGAAGATTCTCCAAGAGCTAGCGATGTCCCGGGTCATGGCCACTACTGCTGCTGCTGCAAGCACCTCTTCAGGCGTGTCCGCGAGGTCTTCTTCAACTGATTCTAGAATGGAATCTCTAGCCAATTCCATGACTGAGTTTCACTACGACCCTGAAAATAACCTCACTTTTGAGAACTGGTTCAATCGACATGAAGATACATTTCGTGTTGATGCTGCTAGCTTAAATGATGCTGCTAGAGTTCGTCTTCTACTTCGCAAGCTAAGTTATCACACCCATGCAGAATACATGAATCACATTCTGCCAAGGAGCACTCGTGATCTAAAGTTCGACGAAGCCGTTCAAAAACTGAAGGAACTGTTCAGCTCACACACATCTCAGTTCTCCAAAAGGTATGGAGTCCAATGATCAACCGTAGCTGCGAAGAATTTGGTGTCCCGACTTGCTCTGTAGACGAATTCAAATGCCTCAAATTCGTCTGCGGACTACACGACAAAGAAGATTCCGAAATACGAACGGCCTTGCTGGCCAAGTTGGAAGGTAACAGGCAAATGAGTTTGGACGCACTAACTGCTGAAGTTCACCGAATCATCAATCTTCGAAAAGACACTTCAATCGTTGAACATACGTTGGACTTTCCGTTAGTCAATGCTATTTCACGGCCACAGTATCATCAAGACGAACCAACACCTCGTAGCGATCAACCGAAACTGACTGCGGGAAACAACAAGCCGAAAACCCCCTGCTGGAAATGCGGCCAGCTGCATTATTTCCGTGAGTGCCCTTATAGAGATCACCAATGTGCTGAATGTCATCGATTCGGCCATAAGGAAGGCTATTGCTCCAGTAAGCGCGTCCTCTCAGAAATCGACAGAGCATGTAAAAAATTGAGAGTTGAGTCACCGAACTTAGAATAAAACGGTTAATTTCGGCGACACTCCAAGAATGGAAATAAATTCTCATTCGGTTTGCCCTGCCGATATACCTAGAGGCAACGAATACGAATGCGTGCATGCGAAATCAGATTGAATCGTACACTCGTACGGTGTGCTCGCATCTTGTCCCCGTGTCCCGTGTGTGCTTTCAATCGTAGCAGTCGAGCACGCGTCTCGAAGGGAAACATACAAACACGATTCGCATTGTGTTCGTGTGTTTCTCTGGAGGGCGTGTCTTAGATTATTTCGTGGCACTCACCCGAGGCACGCGTATGGTGTGTTCCTCTCTGCCGATTAGATGATGCAAAATCGCCAGAGAGATCGTTACGATTCCTCTGTCGATTTGAGTTACCTCTCTGCCGATTCATGTTTACTGGGTGCCAGTGCATACCATCCAATCCTGGGCGTAAGAAGAAGTGGAGTCAACATTTTCAATCCAACGGCATCTTCGTGGTCCATCAGCTGACAGCACAGCAACGACGAAAATATATCACCGTCGGGATTAATGACGTCAGCATTCAACTACAGCTGGACTGTGCTTCGGATATAACCGTGATCTCCAAAGCGAACTGGGAACAAATTGGCAGCCCCGAAACAAAACCACCATCTCAAGAGGCCCGATCAGCTTCGGGTCAGCTGTTGCAGCTTCTCGGCGAATTCAACTGTGGTATTTCTCTCAGAGGAGTTCTTCGTACAGGTACTGTTTTTGATTCGGCTACTAACAATTTGAACCTTTTAGGCCTCGACTTCATCGATGACTTCAACCTTTGGGATGTCCCCCTGAGCACGATTTGCAACCAGTTGGTGTCAACAAGCGAGACTGAACGGTTGACTGCATGCTTCCCAAATTTATTCGCTAAATCGTTAGGATGCTGTTCTAAAGCGGAAGCAAAACTTTTTTTAAAACCTGAATCTCAACCAGTATTTAGAGCCAAGTGACCTGTCCCTTTTGCTGCTCTTGAAACTGTTAATAAGGAACTGGACCGACTAGAGCGATTGGGCATAATCTCACCAGTAGAGTTTTCTGAATGGGCAGCACAAATTGTTGTTGTAAAGAAAAAGCCCATTAACGGAGAACAATCGAAAATTCGAGTGTGTGCTGACTACTCAACTGGGTTGAATGACGTCATCGAAGCAAATCAATATCCTTTGCCTGTGCCCGAGGAAATTTTCACTAAACTTTCTGGTAGCATCGTATTTTCCCACATTGATTTTTCTGATGCCTACCTACAGGTCCCGGTGGAAAGAAACTCGCGTCGATATACACCCAGTAAACACCCACCGTGGTCTATTCGAATTCAACAGACTTGTTCCTGGCGTTAAATCTGCTCCTGGGTGTTTTCAAAAGATTGTGGAATCCATGGTAGCGGAGTTGGAAGGAGTCGAAGTGTACTTGGATGACCTCCTTGTTCACGGTCGAACCGCAGCAGAGCACATCACCCGCTTAAAAAAGCTTCTCGAAAGAATCCAGAACTGGGGCTTCACTCTAAGCCTAGAAAAATGTAAATTTGCCATGTCGGAATTACGATACCTGGGATTTATTGTCAATAGTCAAGGTATCAAACCAGATCCTGAAAAAACAGCTTCTATCTGCAACATGCCAGCTCCACATGATGTTAGCACCCTACGCTCTTTTTTGGGAGCTATTAACTTTTATGCTAAATTTGTTCCTAACATGCACGATCTCAGAAGTCCACTAGATGCACTGCTTCGAAAAGGTGTCAAATGGAAATGGAGTCAAGAGTGTCAGGCTGCTTTCGATCAGTTCAAACAAGTGCTACGATCAGACCTTCTTCTGGCTCACTACAACCCTGAGTTGGAAACAATCGTGGCAGCTGATGCGTCTAACTACGGTGTCGGTGCCTGTCTAATGCATCGCTATGCTGATGGTAATATACGAGTTGTTTGCCATGTATCACGAACTCTGACCCCTGCGGAACGCGGATATGGACAAGTGGAAAAAGAAGCATTGACGCTTGTTTATGGTGTTACTAAATTTCATCGTTTTATCTATGGCAGAAAATTTATACTACAAACCGACCACAAACCACTTGTGGCTGTTTTTGGATCAAAAAAAGGTATCCCGGTACATACTACAAATCGTCTTCAACGCTGGGCCCTTACGATGTTAACCTATGATTTCATTATCGAACATATTGCTACTCAAGAGTTCGGCTATGCGGACATGCTTTCTAGACTCATTGACCCCAAAACCAAGGTTGATGAAGATTTTGTGATAGCAGCGGTACAACTTGAAGATGATGTGAATGCTACGTTTTCTTCGGCAATGTCTGCAATTCCAGTCACTTTTAAGCATTTGCTTTCAGCAACCCAAAAGGATAGAGTCCTACAATAAGTTATTCAGCAAGTTGAAAATGGCTGGTCTAAGTCGTCGAGCAACTTGGATCCTGAAGTTCGTTCGTTTTTCCCAAAAAAAGATGCATTTTCGATGTCGCAAGGGTGTCTAATGGTGGGAGACCGAATAGTAGTTCCTGAATGCTTTCGTCAGCAAGTTCTTAGTACGCTTCATCGAGGTCATCCTGGACAAGAGAGGATGAAATCAATAATGCGATGTCACGTATACTGGCCAGGGATCGATTCAGATGTGGAAACCTACGTCCATTCTTGTAAATCGTGTGCTGCTGTCGCTAAAGCTCCAACAAAAACATTGTTGTCTTCATGGCCACGAGCTACTCATCCTTCAGGCAGCGTCTTCATATTGACTATGCGGGCCCATTTGAGGGGCACACTTTTCTCGTCATTGTGGACTCTCATAGTAAATGGCCGGAGATTATCAAAACATCCAATACGTCAGCACAAGCAACTGTAGATAATCTGTTCGAATGTTTTGCTCGTTATGGCCTGCCTTTAGTATCGGATAATGGAACCCAGTTCTCCAGTGCTCTTTTCAAGAATTTTTGTGAAAGCTTTGGAATTGTTCATATCCGTACAGCTCCATATCATCCTCAATCAAACGGCCAGGCCGAACGATTTGTGGATACCCTAAAGCGCAGCCTACGCAAAATAATGCCCAGCACAGAAAACTCGATTGCCAAATCACTGCAAATATTTTTATCAACATATCGCAGCACTCCTAACAAATCGGCACCAGAAGGTAAATCCCCAGCGGAAATCCTGATGGGGAGGAAACATAGGATGTTGTGTCAGACCATTCCGGATATGGGATTAAAAACAACTTCTTTGAAGAACGGTTAACACTACTAACTATAACTATATAACTTTAAATTTTTCGAAATATGTACTGATTTTTTAAGTTAAAAAATCTTTCAATCTTCTTGTGCTACTGGAAATGAATAAATGTAAAATTACTTTGGATTATGAGTATGTACGGGGCCTTCCTTTTATATTGAACGCATATCTAGCTGAAAAAAATCCAGGAGAAATTCGGGTGTCGTTGTAATTAAATTCACTCATCTTTCGTTAAAAATAACTAATAAGATGATAAATTAATGTTTCAAAGTCTTGTTGAAACTATTTGGACGTTTTTTTTTTTTTTTTTTTTGTAAAATTGACATTTAATAGTTATTTGCTTATAAAATAACCTCTTAACATGAGAAATTTGGAGTAAATATGGATACACAATAATTTAGATAAATTTGAGCGAAAGTTTATCTAAAATCTTATTAAGAATAGACAAAAAACAAAGTTTTTTTTACTGTATTTACAGTGGCAAATAAATCACATAATTGAACACACTTCAAATTGATTATCACTCCTCAGGTATATGAATATTGTAAACGATAGTGATGACATTTGAATGATGCTATCAAAAAAGAAGGTTTGTTATCAAACTGCTTTCATCGTTGATCAACACTACCTAATGATTCCGAAAACTAATCCGCAATTTCTGCGCCAACGCCGAGGTGAGCAAGAGGCAATCTGAAGGGTTCTTGAAAAAGCTTTTTTTCGACAATCTTAGTTTTCGTCGCCATACACAGCATCCCGGCATTGATGGCGGCAGTTCTGCAAAAGAGCTGTTCTACCGAGCATAGTGCACTCATTGCATTGCTGCTGAAAGTTCTTGGTGGAGTGTAACTACGGTAGAAAGGAGAAAAAACTGCCTACATAAGGTCTACCAACGAAGGGGAGAGCAAAAAAAGTAGTCCAAATAATCACTTGGTCCATTCTAGTAAAAGATTTTTCCCCAGCCAGCAGTCCTTCAGGTTATGCGACTTTAAATGTTGAATTTCTCTCCTAGGTTGGTGTCTAGGGGTAGGTCGCGACTGCTCGATTGCAATCTAAACTCTTCCACTAGAGAGCACTTTTCGAACTTACTGCCTGAAAGCTATTAGTAGGTTGGGTACTAAACGCGAAGAGGCCGTTTGATGGACCCGCAACAACGCTAGAAAGTGCATCGAGATATGAGTGGATTCACACTTATGAGAGTGTTATTCTTGAAAAGTTTTTACACTTGATGAATTCCCCGTGCAGATGAAGTGTTACAACTTACAAGTTCCGGCTGTGCACACAGGGGTAAAACATAAAAAAGGCGATCAAAACTGTTTTCTGCCAAAGCTATGTACTTTAGACCTATAGTGTCTTCGTAACAAACGACCAACATCACCAGGGCTTTAAAAAGAACTTTTCGAAAAATTGATTGAACCTCCTAGCAGTGAGATAAAAAATTATAATTATTCATTTTAGAGCTATAATGGCAGAGAAAAGTGTTTAGTTTGTAACAATTCTAGCAACTTTGCCAAAGGAGTCATTATCGTGTCGATAACCGTTTCAAAGTTTTGACAATTAAAAAAATATATATGCAATTTTCAGTTTTTCTACAATAACTTTTTTGCAAGAGATTTTCATTATAAAATATGTTCTAGAGAGTTTTAGGAACAGTAAAGTTGCACATGTTTGCTCAATACACGGTAGAGAAATTATGAAGTTCTAACGAGATATCTTGAAAAAAAATTTCCGAAAAATAGTCAGTTCTTACAGGTTAAATCTTCCCTTCTTATATTTCTTTTTACGAGCAAAAAAAATAAACAAAAAAAAGAGTCAGGCTGTGTTGACAGGACGGATTTACTCAAGTGGTATAAAATATGAAAAAGATAACTTGAAGGTTAATAATCAGCTGCCAAATATTTTGAAATCTTAATGATAAAAAAAATTTAAACGTTCGTAAGAAGTATAAGCGTTCTTTGAGAAATAACGGGATACCCGAGACAATACGCGCACTTCGAGTTTTGTTGAAATGTGTCTTGATTTCAGATCAAAATTTTATGAGCCCTTATTCATGAATATACAATTTCAATTCTGTAGTTCAGGTTTAATCACAATTCACTAGTTAAATTATTTATTTTTTATCTATTTTGTGAATCTGAATTCAAATGACGTATTTGAATCGGAGTTTTCAGTTTTGGGTCACTATTTTGAAGCTTAAAATATTTCAATTTTGTGTAAAAACTTAGTTTAAGAACTTCAAATTTGAATATAGAACAAAATTTTTCTTTTTTTCATAATCGAAAAACTATTATGAAAATATTGAAAATGCATTTTATTTTCGAAAACATGATTTAAAGTTGATATGAAATGCAAAACTAAATTAGATCCACGAATTAAAAGCAGCTTTTCATTTCTAACTCTTGATGATTATTCGAGCTCGAAATCAAGAGTCCTTAACTGGATATTAATACAATTTTGTTGATGGAACCAGAACATCCGAAATGGATTTAATTAAATTTGGAATTTTATGTTCAGACCAAAAGTTCTATGAACAAGTGAGAAAATTTCGAAAAACAGTAGCAGTATTTTGAAGTGGAAAAGGGTTTTTGAGGTTTGGGCATTAGTTTTTAAAGCTTAGTTCTTTTAGAAATGGGACACTTTCTTTAGTTTATAGCTCGTTTACTAGTAATCGGAATTTCAAAATTTTGACTGCATTTTGTTGCCTGTAAAAAGTACTATTCGACCTATTTTTTTCATAATTTAAAATTAAGGCGTTTTCAAGATATTTACGATGCAAGAGAAAAAGAAAAAAAATATTTTGCACAGTTTCCTTTAAAATCCGTCATTATCAAATTGGTAACTGACCAAAACCGTTGATTATTCAAAGAATTACTATGTGTGAGTGGTGGAAAAGTATGCAAACACTGTCAAAAATTTCCACAAATTTCAAATCATGCATTGGAGTAAAGCACATGATCGGCAACTAAGGTTAAAGGTCATCAGGGAAGTCAAGTCTCATTCTAGCGATTTTAATTTTCAATAAGCGAAAAATTAGATCGCTGAAATGTCAAAAAAAAATTTCTCCGATAAGCTGAAGGTGTTGCCTAGCAATGAGTCATTCAAACCTATCCTCAAACAACAATTTTTCACTAGTTCCAAAGCTCGTAAGCTGTATAGCTGGTACCGAGGCTATGGGACATGATTTCTGATGAACGACAGAACTTATGAAATACACAATTGTATACAAATTCCAGCGTTTGAATCCTATACCATGTCTGCTCATGGCAAGGTCCCTAGCAGATTAAAGTATGTATTCGTTGTATATTTTGTATGAAATATAATGATTTGCCAAAATTCTGCTTCTGTGGAATAAAACCACAATTTTCAAAACGAAAACTTTGGTTTTCGCTGTATTTAAAAGCCTTAAAAGAGTAATCTTGTATGTAACCTTCGCAACCAACGATCTATACTAACCGATTATACTTAAAGTTCAATCTCATGATGGTTTTTCTTCTTAATTTTCAGAATTTGCCAGAAGAAATTCCATTAAAATGCTCTAAAAAGTGTCTCAAAAATAATCAAATTTGTTAAATTCGAAACAGCTGATTCCACTAAATTGCCCTCAGTTTCTTTTGAAAGAGAAGTATTGGACCGAAAAAAGCAGAAATTGAAGACGGAGGATGTAGCAACCTAAAACACAGGTTATACGAATTATATGTTTGAAAAACTGATCAATATCATGACTGAAAAAAGTGTGCGCCAGCCGATTGGAGGCACCAAGAATAAAGTAGACATTTTTCATGGAAATAAAACGATAAATATTTTTTTTCAATTTTTTTCACAAATTATCATAACATTACCTTCATTTCCTTCATAGAAAGTATTTAGATCAAACAAATGGTTTTTGAGATACACGCATTCGTAACTGTCCCATTTCTAAAAGAACTAAGCTTTAGTCTAGATTGTTACTCTTGGAAAACCTTACTTGATTATAACAATTTAATTATGAATTTAAAATTTTGAGTGTAAAATACCTCGCTTGTTTTATATGGATCCTCATGGGGGGAGGGTGTTTAACCACCCCCTCCCCCCCGTTCCTATGGCCATGTCGCAACCACTTTTTTTTATAATCGATAGCACTCAAAGCACAGCTAAAACAGTGAGCGAAACAAGAATAGAACTAATAAGTGTTTTACTTGTTAAAATATGGATGATTGAAAATCGTTAAAATTTTCTTCTACAATTTGTTTCAAATTGTTCAACGGATAAATCAAGCTTGAGTTTACCTTTTTTGGATGAAGCAGTTGACGTTAAGGGCCAAAATAACGAAAAAAAGCGAAATAAAAATAGTACCATTTGTGTTTTTGTAGCATAATCAGAATTATTTCTTAAAATATACTGTGAAAGAATGAGTTCAATGCTTCTACGACCTATTTCAAAAGGAGACTTCATTTTTAGATGTTTTCTAGTATTCTATAGGTTTTAAAGGGGTGTCTATGAGATTTTTCTCTAGCACGAAGGAATTTGACATTTGTGCTATAATATTTTATCATTTATTCACGAACATGACGTGAAATGATGAAATAAACGATTTGTTTTAATTTTGAGTCAGTTTAAACAAGTTGGAATTCAAAAACTCTGATTTGTTTTAGTAAAACACACTGTTTCTGGTTTCAAGTCGAAGATGGCAGCACTATCTGAATGAAATGTGAATTTTTATTTAGCTTTGAGTTATTTAACAATCAAAGTTTATATTAATTCTAAATTTCGAAATGAAGTTCAAGAAGTTTCAATTTTAATGGAGATTTAAAAAATATATAAAGCCGCCAAGCTTTTTCGTGTGGCCCGCCAAGCTTCTCTCAAACAAATATTATTTTATAAGTTTCTCTCATTAGAGGATTGCAGTAATTTTGATAAATAATTTGGATATACAGCTAAGATGAAAGAAATGGAATAAAGAGTGTTGCTGTTACAGAAATAGAATTTTCAGAACTAAATATTAGTCATTTGAAACTCTAGTTCACAAAGATTCGTTTTTGGCAGGAAAAATGAAATTTCGAGAGGGCATTGAAAAATGTAAAAACTTATGTGATTTCTTAATTTTGTGATTAATCAAGATTTACTTTGGTTTATTGAGAAAACTCAGCATCTCAATAGTCTAAAAGTGAAATTTCAATAAAATCATCGATTTTATCTCTATTTGTATGCTAAATTTTAGGGCTCTCATTTCAAAATAAAATTTTGGAAATAGAATCTTTAGCAAAAAATATTGTGAATGTTTTCCAAACTCAGAGACACTGATTCAAAATATATACTAGGTTTATCAGAATCCTAATTTGTTTTTCTAAACTCCAGTTGATTTTTTAAAATTTGTGCACTATTGTTAAAGGCCTCAGAACCAAAGGAATTTAAACAACATAAAAACTGTTTTCGGGATATCACGCTTCTAAGTTTTCAATCTATTTATCAGAAAGTTGCAGTTTACATTCGATCAAAAAATGAAGTAAGTAAAAATTTGAAATTTACACCAGATAACGATTGAAATATGCAGGATCGTTTGCCGTTATTAACCTGAAATTGATTATTTTTGCACTTATACCCCTTCAACTGCAAATGCCTCATTTGTATTCGATAATAATTTCTGAATCGCTAGTTTCTAGAGTTTATTCTAGTGCGAAAAATAAGTACTTAGTTGGAAATAAATGGTAACGAAATTTTGAACTTTAAAACAAATTTTGGTTCTGAATTGTAATGCTTTATTGAACTGAAGTATTTTAACTCAAAATTTGGTACTCTATCGATTCTGAATATCTATTTTTATTTCCCCCTCCCCATAGACCCCTCGAGAAAAAAGTGGGAAAAAAATTAATGCGAATTCCTGAAAATTTATAATTTTTATTTTATAGATCATTCTGATGTGTTGTTTTTATTTTATTTATTTTCTCTCTGTTCTCCTGCAGAGTCTAGGAATCAGATCATAATTTAACATGAATGGATTATAAGATACTGGTTATCTATTATCAAATTTTGCTTTGTGTTTGATTATTGATAAAGGATTTATCCAGATCTCCAGATTCAGATCCAGATCTATCAACTTTTGAGTTATTGATATTTATCGATGAAAACGAATTTCGTTTCTACCAAACAGTTTAACTTTATGTGCTGCCCGCCAAAGAATTTTGATTTTCAAATTGACCCGCTGAGTAAAAAGGTTGCTCACCATTGATATAATGAATTCTTTTCAACCACAAAATATTTAGAAATCAAGAGATGCAGTTCATCTAAGATTTATTTTCTACACTGTAACCTGGATTAAGTTTAGTTTAAAACTTTGTTTCTGAATAATTTGCAATATTTATGATGTTAAACCACAAACCAATAAAATGAATTTAGAATTCTTTGAATATTTAAGAAATTGAAAGATATTTCAAAGAATGAAATCTTCAAAATGAATCCAAATTGTATTTTATATTTGTGGTTTGTTTCTCCAAACTGACTTTGTTTGATAATACAATTTAAATATTGAAACCAGAATTGTATTTTATATTTGTAGTCTGTTCTGGTTTATTTTTTCAAATTGACATTGTTTGGTAATAAAATTTAAATTTTGAACGCAGAATTGAAACTATGAAACTGCGATCTCCTGCAATTTGAATCTCAGAAGAAATCCTCACATTGATATTTTTTATTTTGATTATTAAACTTAACTTCTAGCTGAATCTGAATTCTTAATTTCAAGTCCGGATCTGAATCCTGCCTTTTGAACCTCAGTTCAAAATCTGAAAAAGGTTTCTGAATCTAAGTTTCAGATAATCATTTCTTTTAATTATGAATCAAAAGCGAAATTTGTATAAGAATCCTCAACAAGAATTTTCTTAATTGACTTCTGAATTTTCGGCATCTGTATGAAATCTTTTTTTCAGCTTTTTTTTTAGAAATTCAATTTGTAAATATTTATGAATATTGCGAATGATGAAACTGTTTGAAATTTTTAAATTATAGATCACCATTATGAAACTTTCTTAGGTTCCAATTCTACAAAAGAATTAAAAGTTGTAATATTGTAATAGCTGTTTTTTTTGCTTTTCTTTTTCTGAAATAATGAGTTTCGAATATGGAAAATGCATTTAGTTGAGGTTTAAAATGCAAAACCAAGATTCTAATCAGGTTTTTTTTCAATGATGATCCAAACTGCATTTCAAAAACATAACATTAAATAGAGAATGCGGAATCTGATCACAGAGATCGAATTTTTATGTTGAAAAGCAAGTTTGAAATCACAAAATCCGGAATTATTCTAACCGAAGCTTACCAGATTTTTTCCAGTCAATATCCAGGCCGCGCAATTTCGGTTTTTTTTTCTCCAATGTCCGTCGATTTCCGAATTGTTAAATAAAAATTTTTCTTTACTGTCTTACACTTGAAAAACTTTTTTTTTATCCACGTCAGTCAATTTGAAGTCATATTTTAAGTTTCCAAAATATCGATCATGTTAATTTTGATGAAATTTGCTCAAAAAATTTGGACGTAAAATACATGATTCTAATGAACAAAATCAAATTTTCGTTTGATTTTGCGAATTAAACGAACAAAATCAGGCAACATCTCAGTCTGGCAAGATATTCGCAAATAAATTTCAATCAACAAGTGAGAATATTTTTTCGAAAAACTGTATTAGAATTGTGGACTTGGAATTAGATTTATAGGTTTAGGCTTTAGTTCTGAGTCGAGATTGTTACTTTTGAATCATTTTATTCGTTCATAAAAATTTGATTAAGAATTCGGAATTCCGAGTTGAAGAAAAATATTTTACAATTTCCGTTTCATCAACTTGTGACGTATTTGACATGAATGCTATCATTTTGTCCATTGAAGAAAATCCTTCTTATTAGACTTTTCTGAATACCGGTACGGTAGCAACTGAAACTGTTATCATCATCTGGCAAGTAGAGATGGGGCCGAACCAGAGTTTGCGAGACACCTTTCTGTTCCGTCGGAATGTCACACGTGAATCTTCGGAACGAAGAAATTCTGAATGCGCGCGCAGCATCCCGAAGCAGCAGCCAAGGGTTCCGATTCTCTGGGAACATTTATCACTTCGTTCAGCTTGAACGACATGCCGGCAATGCACGCTGTAGGAATTGTAACATTTGACAGTTAGAATTGGAAAGTTGTCGTTAACTGGGGCATCATGCCCCAACTTCAATGGCTCCTAAAAACTTAATGTTTACCGATAATAACACCGCTTGTACATCAAAAGTTTTAAGGTTGATGGAACATCGAATTGACATTACGAGAAAAATTAATGGTTTCATCAGTTTTTTTTTTAAATTTACAAAAATATCCGATTTTTGCTAAGAAAAATCAAATGAAAACGTTTGAAAATTTACAGGTTTTAATATATTTGTGATATCATAACGCTTAAGGCACCAATTGCAGTAGTTTTTGTTCGAATTAAATTTTACATTTTTTCTGTCAAAAATGGTTTTGAAGAAATAGCATAAGGTTGCTGCATACAAAATTCTGCTAGCTGAAATCATAGAAATCAATGTTTGGATGGATGAAATTTTGAAATAAACAAATGCATGAAGAAAAAAAAATCATTTTCCAGCATATCGAAATGAAATTTAAGAGGGCAAGTCTTTGATTTGCATTTTAATGCATTTTAGTCCAGACTCGTAACTGAATTATAAAAAAAAATTATTTGAAAAAAATAAAAATGGTGATTGTTCGAAAAAAACATTTAATCGCCTTTTGAAAAAAGAAATCAAATACTTTGATTAATTTTTTTGTTTTCATTCAACAAAGAGTGCATTAAGATATGACATCTGGAAGTTCACAACAAGCATTTTTCCAAGACAATCTCCGCGAGCACATTCTAAAGGTACAAACAACATTGCGAGACTTCGACAAGCTACAAACCCCAGGCCAGCAGAAATGACCAAGAGCTTAATGTTTTTAAATTTCATTTCTCAAGCAAACGAAACGATCAACCAACTTACTTACAATGGCACTTTACGGAAAGCTGTTCTAGTTCAACTTCCAACTACTATGGTGAATGTTCCGATATCTACCAAAGCTCAGCATAAAGCTGTTACATCTAGACAGTTAAGAGGGGCCAAATAAAAGTTATCTCTCTCGGGTTTCATTTCCACGATTAACAACTGGCTTTCATCTTTTGAGCCACCGCATCTGTTGAGCGTGAGCTGCTCTCAAATGTTGGTGGAATAGGGTGGCTCTTTTATTATTGGTGTTTTTTTCAATATCACGCAAGAACGTGGTGGAAACGCATTCAGAGAGTTGAACCGAAGCAGCTTTTCTGCAACCTGCACATTAGGGTGGCTTTTATATTTTGTAGAATGAGTTGTATGAATGAGAATTGTAGGATATGTACTTAGACTACTGCAAGCTTTGTATGGAAATTTCAAATTTGTCAAATTTTTACACCTCCCATAGTTTTTGTTCTTTTTTCTACTGTCGAAAATCTATATATATATAAAAATGAATTTGGACCCCTCCCTATTTCTGAAAGGGGGAAGAGTGTCCCTCAAATAAATCTATTAAGTTTTTATAACTGGAGAACTGATCATGCAAATGAGAATGTATTTCGGTACGAGAAATTTGTATATGATTGTTTGGTACCCCTCCCTCCTTCAAATGGGGAAATAGGAAGCGGGGAAGGGGGCTCCGATACAATTTTTTGTACAATTCGAGAATTAATCAAGCAAACGGAACCAAATTGTTATATGTTATGTTTCTTATCCATATGCGGAGGCATATGGATAGGAAACATATTTTAAAGATGGTTTGAAAGTCTTCCTTCCTTCCAGCGTGGGAGAAGGATACATACAATTTTTTGCAAAATTCGAGAACTAATCAAGCAAATGGAACCAAATTAATTTGATTAACTTGAGATAAATCAGATCAAACTATTGATTGAAACGCTTCTAATTTTTGTCCCCCGTTCCGAATTGTGGCCCTTTCTGGGTCCTTATGTTGGCCGTCTTTAGAGAAAACTTGCCTCACTAATACAACAACGACCCACACGAATTCGTTCATAATATCCCGGAAGGAAGCACTACAATGTACTTATTGTTTTCAAAAAGTCGGAAGTACAAAACGCCATCTCCTCCTGCTGATGCACAGTGATCCGTAATCTAAAACGAACTTGATCGGAATTCTATTTTTAAATTCACATGAAATTTAAAATAATAAAAATCAAGCCCATAATAACATAGTATATCAATTTTTTCAAAAATATACATAATATTTAGGGTTCATGTTCAGCATAAATTAAATGAAATCAAAATACGTTGAACCTAATTGTAAGATGCGGAATATTTGGGTATTGATTGCGTATATTATAGTAACATCAACATTCCAAGATATCAATTCGCCTCTGGATACGGTTAATTTCTTGCTAAGAAGTTTATTTTAATGAAAAAAAAGTTCTCAAAGTTTATCACATCTTTATTTTTACAAATAATAAAGAAACAGTACATTCTAACTGGCAAACTCAGTTCAAGGATAGTTTTAAAGTTTCGAAACAAAACTTCTTCGATTTTTTTAATGGAATAAAGTAAAAAAAAATAATAAAAAAATCAACGGAGATTTACTCTAAATAAAAAATTAGAACAAAATATGACCGTTACTGAAATTTCGTTCAAAATTTGTGTGCTTTGGTGAATATTGACTGCAGTCAAATCAGTCAAATAATGCCTGACAGAAGCAATGAAGAAAACAAAAAAATGATTAAATGATCCAGCTCAAAAAGCTCATGTGAACCACCTGGTAATGGACGCTTTCTGTTCTCAGCATGTCTGGCAGCAAACAAAAAAACTAAAAAACGCGATCAAAATTTATTCATGCTAAAACCTTGACAAAATATTTTTTACCTTATTTTATTTATTTACACAGTATTCCGTCTAATTTTTTACCTAATACGAAGGAAGCTGAAAAATAAACATACGAAAAATGATTTTTTTTCAAGGCACATTTCAAATCTTATCTCGCAATTCTAAAAAGTGCATGCGAATTTATTTTGCTTAAACAAGTTGAAAATTTGGAATTTCGTAAAAAATGTGCATAGTCCTGGAAAAACATTGGCCTTTTTAATTGATATTCAGGCAACCGGACCGGACCTTGCATTTCCCAATTTTCTCTTTGAAAATCCCGTCAAGCCCGGTTAAAACAGAGTTCTCTGGATTGGTAATGAGGTATCTTATCAGTTAGGTATTTTATCAATATTGGGTATTTTAGAAGTTTCTGTTTTTAAACACGTGAATTCGTTTTATCTTTAAGATTTCAGATTTTTTTTTGTCAAAAACTTGAAGTCATAAAAAATGACATGAAGCTCTGCTTATTATTGAAAAAAAGTTATCTTAAGCGCGGCCCGCCGAAAAAATTTCAAATTTTAACTGGCCCGTTGGTTCAAAAAGCTACTCACCTCTGGTTTAAGGTATTTTATTGTAAAAATTTGATATTTTTTCCGAAATTTCAAACATTTGAACGAGCGAAAGTCAAATCGTTGATAATGAAAATTGTATCACCTTTTGTATTCGAAATTTTCTTATTTTCTATCTAACATAATTCGATTTTTTTTAATTTTGTGAAATGTGGATTGAATGCAAGTTTTTTGCATGCAAGCTTTTGTCCAATTCGTTCTAATTTATTGAACATTTGGATTATTTTTTAATATCTCCTCTCGTCATGTTTCTACTCCAAGTGACTAAAGAAGGATTTCAAACTTGTTTCTGCCTTATTGCACTTTGTTTGAAAAAATCTAATAAAATGTGGTTTTAGGATCTTTTTAAATAGTTTTAAAATGTTTCTCACGTGAAAAAATTATTTTAAATAATATGCCATATTTTCGAAGCAATAGTAAACTCTAAATTTATAAAAACATAGTTTTCTAAAATGCATGTTATGTGTCAAAATGGGCAAAAGCTTGCATGCAACAAACTTGCATTTAATCCACATACCACAAAATCAATAAATCGAGTAATTTTAGATCGAATATTTGAACAATTTCGAAAACAAAAGGTGATACAATTCTCATTTGACAAAAAAAAATGTGGATTTTTAGAAAATTCAAACATTTAAACAAGGTTTGAATTAAAAAAAAAATCTTTTTTTTTCAATAAAATACTTAAAACTTTATTTATTCCCCCCCTCCGGGATTGTCGAAAAAACCAAAGGAGGGGGAGGGAGGCGATAAGGGAAGTTATGACGAAAGTAAAATTTGATATTTTTTTCGGCCTAATTTCCCGATAAAAATTGACTCTAAAAAGAGCATTATCTGAAATATGAAGATTGTGCCACTAAGTATGCAATGAATATAGTGAAAAAAAGATGAGATTCGATCACTTATAATGTAGGTATTACGATAATAGAATTATGGTTTGATCAACCAAATCTTCATCTTCATAACGAACTTGAATATGTTTCGAATAACACGATTGAAAGCTATGATTTATTCTAATTTTCTGAGTATTTTTGTGTGATATTCACAGAAAAAATACAACTTTCTTTAGTTTTTGGGGAAAATTCGGCAAATTTTTAAACTTCTAATTTTTTTTTTGCATTTCAAGGGTTCGTAATGGTGTTTGATCGATTTAAGTTACCATTAGACTGCCCCAAATGACCCGACTACTTTTGAAAAAGTTAGGCGATGTAGGCTAAAATTGATCCTAGACCTAGTACAAGGTTCCATGCCAAATTTGGGCCAGATCAGTCCATCAGAAGGGGTCGCTCAACGAGCCCAAAATTTGTATGTGATTTTTTAACTTTTTCTGCGGGAGGAACATGAATAACCAGTTTTTAACTAATAATTTTGGTCCCTTTGGAACGATTTCTTTTGAATACGGGTTTTCTTTAAGTTCAAACTATAAAAAATATTACATCCGAAGACCGCATTTTGATGAGCGTCAAGATAAAAAAGTTATTAAACTTCAAAAATGGGATAACAATTTTAAGGATGGTATTCATCATTGTCAATAAGGCGTCAAAATGATGAACCGCCCGACCGGATTACTCCTTTTGAAATGCATGCCATTTCGTAAAAAGAATGACGGATTTCAACCATTTTTGTTGCAATAGGTTGCAAAATTTTTAGATTTCTTCAAATATTTGGTTTCGAATCATATTCATATGGTGGTTTGGAGAGTAGTCCAGGCGAAACTGTGGATATGATGATATTATCCCATTTTTGGAGCTTAATAACTTTTTTACCTTAAGGCTTATCGAAATGCGGTCTGAAAAACTGGTTTTCCATGTTACTCCCGAACAAAATGTTTGAAATTAACATACAAACTTCGGGCTCGTTGAGCGACCCTTTCCGGTGGTCCGATCTGGCCCAAATTTGGCACGGTAACTTGTACTAGGCCTAGGATCAATTTAAGCATGCAGCGCATAACATTCCGCAGGTTTTAAATTTCCCATGCAAATTTGGGGCACTCTAGTTACCATCAAATTTTTTCGCTCAACCACCCTACCGTGTTGAACCAACTGAATGGATACAAGCTCAACTTCGCGGACCTGGCGGAGAAAAATCTTTGCCAAGAGAGTAGAAAAAGAATGGTAAAAAAGCCCACACTCGAGAAAAAAAACCTCCCCACAACTTGAGGAGGGTCAGAAAAAACTTGTTCGTCACCAGCCAGATTCTCTTAAAAGCGTTGTTCTCTCTAGCTTCGAAGACTAAGGTATATCTCCAGAAGTAGGTAGGTATACTAACCGGCACCCAACTTCTCTAGGAATTAATGAACTTGCCGTGTGCTTTCGGATTCTGCCATCGTTCGTAAGCTAGCTCCGACAGCTTTTGCGCTCCTGTTACTTGCTGCTGTTGTATGTGACCGCATCTAAGGTTATTTGGCTGGCTGTCTGTCATTCATAAACGAATAAACGGGTGGCCTCCCGATGCCAACCACCCACCAAACCACCCTCTTTCATCTGGTCGCTCGATGTTTAACGGTTGAGAAATTATCGCGCGAAGATGAGTTTCGGGTGGCCGTTTGTCATTGACTTGGTTCAAGGTTTAGAGGGTGGAAATGTTTAAAGTACCTGGTTAAAATACTCAAAAGGCCGGCCGTATTAAGAACCTTTAGCTTCTAAATAGATACTATTGTTTATTTTTAATCACAGAAATATGAAAAATTATGTTGTCGTAATGATATCCTTTAGCATTTACGACTTTTGAAAAAAAATCGATAGTAAGTTTTATAAAGATAATGACAAAAGGTTAAATTATAAATAACTAGCTGATTTTACCCGGCCTTGCTCGGGTTCACATAAAATATAAATCAAAATGAGTCGTTTGACTTCTCGAAAAAAATTTCCCATCATTATAAGAAATTTGGCACATATTAAGCCATGTAAGTTTTGTTAGTCTTTTTAAAGTTTTAATTGAGATTATTCCCTGTGTTTATCGTTTTAATAGTATAGAAAACTTTTTAGTATGAAATGTCAATTGATAGGAATTCAGAATAATTTCTTTTGAATGCTTATGCATTCTAACACGAAAAACATTTTTTTACCCGTCATTTTTAGGAAGCTTGAATAGATTTTTCAATATGAATGATCTCCCTGTACAATGGAATATTCATTCATGCTTTATTTACTAAGAAGTTTCTAAAAAGACTTCCGAATCTTGTTGAGCTATGTTGAAGATTTTCCATGTTTTCAATTGTAAGTGTGCTTTATTCGCCTTTTAATTTCACACTGATTTATGAGTACTTGTTCTTGAATTTTGAAAGCTCCATTAATAGTTTTTTTTTAAGTTATCGAAATCAAATCATATCTAAGCCGAAGTTACCATGAAAAAGGTTTTATTTGAGTTATATTTTAGTGTTTCTATTCTTGGACACAATCATTCCGTTAATTATTGTGAAGAGTGATCAGTGTTAAAATTCTTAGATATCATTTGTTTACTACAATAAGTTTTCTTTGAATTGGATGGTAGAATTGAACACATCGATGACCAAAAATGACTAAAGATATGAATTGATCAGTTAAATTAAATTCTATAAACCTAAAAATCTCAGATTAAATTATCTCATCAATTTTCTAATCCTCCGTTTAAATTCCCTGACGGCTATCAAAGCGTTGAAATCGAAGCCACCAACTTATAACTCTGAATTTTACCTTTTTGTCTTTCTCTTTGAGGGATTCCAAAAAAATATAATGACAATAGTAGGATCTTAAAAGCTGGAGTTTATGAAAATCGGTTCATTAGTTTTTCAACCTCAGTCCAATTAGTAGTTCAGCTGAAGAAGTCAATTCACTGTTCACTGTTCAGTTTACTGTATATTCCCCGGGCGCAGGTAGAACCACTACAATTCTAGTCAATATTTTCCTAACAGGCTAGTTGTATTTTTCAATCCACACGCTCTATTTTTAAAACTCAAAATTAAGTAGTTTTGGTTCAAAACAGCACTTCAGTGGCAGCCCTCGACTTTGAGTTTGTCTAGGCAATAGCAAAACTAAGTTCTGATAGGCATACTCAATACTAAGTTCGGCAGCCGAACTCGAATTTATCCTTTTTTTTTTAGAGGGTAGCCTATTTTCAGGGAATTAAAGGATGATTAGAATTTGTTGTACCCGGATGTTGCTGTTCCGGTACATTGCATTGCAATTGCAGAGCGGTGGGAAGTTTTGGCACTCCCGGTCAAAGGAACCTCGGTCTTACTTAATTTTGAGTTAAAATAAAAGAGCGTGCAAAATGTAGGCTCATTAATACATCCCTGGTTTGAGGTATTATACCAGTACCACGTGCTTTGAACAGAAGAAGGAATGAAAACACCCGCCATAATTTCCCCTTTCAAATTTTTAATGCTCAGCAAGCTTTGATTTGGTTTCATTACACACACTCATTTGGCGGAACACATTCAATTTGTAAAAATGACCCATTAGGGCATCTGTATTCGTGGTCTATTCTTGGGTCTGGCAACTGCACTCGTGTTCCATTAACTGTCATACGGTTTAGAACTGCGTCAAATTGGATCCAAATCTCATCAGTTTTGGATCAATCCTTATACCAGCTCTAAAAAAGTTGAGTTGAAACTGGAATAATGGATTACCAGTGCGGTTGCTCGGATCGAAATTTGGGTCTAAACCGGCTGTTTGGACCACGGATACAGGTGCTCTTATAACGAACCGTCGTGATCTGTCAAAAAATGTGTCAAATTGTCGGTTCAATATTACACATGTTTTAAAACAGCCCGAGTACGCTTTAGGAAGTGTAGTTTTAGATGTTATAAAAACTTCAACTGCATGTAAACTGCATTTAGTAAATTGATGGTTACTCGTGGTAAGTTTCGGAATTTATCAAAATATACATATATTTAATTTTTTTTTAAACATAAATGACTGTTGTTACAGATCCATCTGGAGCCGCAAAGGATGTGGAAAGTCGCTTGGCAGATCGAAGACGGTAATTCTAGTTGGCACTTCGCCATCGGTCGTATTGAAAAGTAAGTTTTTGCAAATATGAAAGGTTTCCGAATAACCGAATAATTTACATTCTTTCAGCATTCTTCATGTCGATTCCTCAAGAAAATGAACCAGGGTCACAAATCCTAGGCATATTCTGAACTAAGAGGGAAGTATGGAAAAAGCAGCCAAATTTTTCCGACAATAATTTTTTCCAAAAAAAATTGTAATGTTTTGTGAAATAAACTAGCAAAATTATGTTTTGATTGTTTTCAGTTTATTGTTATTAAGTATTCCTTGCATATGCGATCTTTCTCACTACAAAAATCGGCTCACATCCCCACTGAGCGCAAGCGTTTGAAATAATGTGTAAATTTGACCCGACAACTTGACGTAAAGCCTAAGTACCTTATAAAGGGTAAAGGGGCTTTACATGAAAAAGGAGTTAACCCAGTCTATTCCGATAACGGATCAAAACTACACTATAAGGGGTTGCGCCAAATGGGTGTGCACGCGAACTATGGATGGTCGTTTTGTTTACTATAGGCTCGTTACCCGGCCCATGGTGATGATGAAAACAACCCCACCAAAGGAAAAATCGGTTGATAAAATGGCTGCCATGACTTTTGGTTCGTGTGAATAAAACCGAAAGTTGTATGGGAAGGTCCCTTTTCTTAGGTGAGAGGGGCTCAGAACTATTACTTAAACCTTACTATGGTCCAAACACATAACTGTACCAAATTTCAGGCTGATCGGTCAAGCAATGTGGATTTGTATAAGGTGCATACAAACAAACAAACAAACATATATAATCCAACCCATCTTTATATATTAGAGAAGATAAACATCTCTACTTTTGGAAGAATAAAATCTTCACATATTTTTCAAACATTGCCTAAGCACAGGGGTATTTTCTGTTCTTTATCGGGTGTTTTTACACACAGGTTTTACACACGTTCACCACTTTTTCCTAAGTTTTGAAACATATTAAGACTAAATTATAGCTGAATATTCATATAATTTTCGTTAAAGCTATTCCATTAAAAAACTTATACAAAAAGTAAATATTGTACAAATTATTCCCCAGATAACCAGAAATCGAAAAGTCGTGATCAATGTAGATTGTATAAGCATCCAGTTTAGATTAGAATTGTATAAACATCATGTTGTAGCTATACCAAGTTATATTTAATCGTTTATGGTTTGTATAGTTCATTATATACGATAACATTTTGTTAATCGTATAGAAAGATGAATAAAGTTGTTTTGAGTCGCAGTAGAATTGTGTAAAGCTCAATATTGAATCCCACTGTACAATTGAGCAATCTTTCATGCTTGTGGTCTATGATGACATATTATTTCCATGAAAGGTCGTATAGTAATTGTGAGAACATCGTTTAATAGAATTTAAACAATCTTTTCGTACTTGTCATTCAAAGTCGCTTATTGAGATAAACTTAATCGGTAAGTAATTGTTTATAATGCAAGTCCTATGTTCCTATCGTAACCATCTGATGTCAACAATTGCAAAAATAAAAAATCCTTGACGAATTTTGTTGCAAAAATGAAGGCAGTTTTAATTAAAAAAAAAAAATAGAAATGAAAAAAAGAGGCACATACAGTCGGCGTTTGCAAAAACACAGTTTTGACGCTTCAAAAAATCCGGTTCTGTTATAAACGATTCCATAAATTTGCCGCAGCCTGTGGCTTAGAGGATAGCCTTCAAGTTTTCTAAGCCAGCGAGCATGTGATCGAATCCCGGTCACGGCAAACATAGTACACTTTCTGTGGGTTGGTGGTTTTAGCATTTGTAAGATGCTAGCCATCATATCCTCGTAAGATGTACGCCTAAAATTAAGAAAAAGGAATCTCTTCGAGGAAACATAAAGTTTCATTGAGATCCTGTATGTGTCTGTGTTCGTTTTTAAAAAGAAAAAATCAGATGCTGCTTCTAAGACATCTCCGACAGAAAAAGATTCACTGTCAACATCTATGTATTGCAGATTGTCGAATCGTTCAACAGTACAACAAATAGCTAGCTAAGATCGCACAGCGCTGAATACTATTATTAAAAAAAAAGACATACACCGTCTTAGCCGATTTAGGCTTTACAGACTGAATAACTGACGTGGACAACTATTAATTGTAATAGAATCGTCTATGAGATAGGTTGATATACAAATCAAAAAACGGCATCTATAAATAGATTTGGAGTCCGAAATGATGCAGTCAGTGGTATTTCATACGATCAACTGATATTTGAACGGAACTCTCAACTGTACATGAACAAATTTGCTTGTTTGTATGAACATGAAATGGCGCCGAGGAAGTATCGAAAGACAGGGATCGGAACGTTGTGAGTTCGAGACTGAGGGAAAAGAGACACATAAAGTTGTATATGGTTCAATTTTAATCGCAGTAAACATTAAATTCTCTGGTATTTATGTTCACGGCGATTCATGGTGAAATCGTAATAAGGGAAAAATATAATTGCTTTGGGATACAGTAACAATAAATTGTATTAAATGGTGAAGAAAGTTGTACAAACCTCAGGCTACCTGCAAAAGGAAATTGTAATCAAATTGTAAGACAGGCAATACAAAGTTGTAAGTTGTACAATCCTAAGATTTTGTGCAAAGCAAAGTTGCTATCAAATTGTTGAAAACGCAATACAAAATTTTATATTTTCAAGGTCAGCGAAATTTGGTCCGTATATTGCCTCCACTTTGGTACGTACAGGCTCATATAGAATATTCTATACAACTTTTTCAGAATGTACAAAAGTGTGTATATCTCAGAAACAACTGAAATATACAGACCAAAATGTTCACTGGGAAGTGTTGTAGCTAAATATTTTCTGAAAAATGTATTTGTGTTACGTTAGATATAGCAATTTTAAGCGAGGAGTGTTAAATTAACACCCAAGGTCTGATTAGGGAGTTTTTTTTCTGAGCTTTCAGAGTGCGTCCATAAAAAAGAAATATTGAAAAATTGAAGATTTTGAGAATTCATTGAGGGTCCCTGAATATTTTTTAATTTCGATGCACCAGAATAAAGTTACAAGTCGCCAAACTTCCAATAGTGTCATATTTACATTCAAGAGCGGATTAAAGTGAACATTTGGTATTCTAATTGTATTTGAAGTATGTAATCACCTTCAACAAAAATTATAATCCAAACTTTTATTTTTTTTTAAATTCAAAACTTTACGGCTAGAAATGAAAATCTGTTCAAATTGAAGCTATCAAACGTTTTAAAGACATTATTTTCTTTATTGAATTGTCTTATGATTTTTTTTGTTGAGAGCTTGTGCCGAAGATGGTTTTTTACTGTGATTGTTTAAAAATTTAACTATTCTTTCATGGCAAAACCAATCGATGCCACTCGAAGGCTCAGGTAAGGTAGGCAAACTCTTTTCTTGATTTGTATTTGCCTACCATGTCCGCCACCGTCGGTTTCATTGACTCGAATCACGAACTGCTGACTGAAGATCGTTCTATGTCAAGGTCCATTCAAAGGTGAACGTAATGAGCAGCCGCACATCAATTCATGTGGATGTTGCTAATAATTGTATTTCTTTTTATTTTTATGTTAACTGCCATTGCTGCGGCTTCACGAGCAGACCAGCTGACTGACTGAGCTTTTGCTGAACTGAGTCGAGAATGCCCACGATTCGATTCGATTCGATTCGATGGTCGATTGCCGGGAAAATTACTTTCGAATTTGTACGCACCCTCGAACGTTTTTTTTTGCCCGAGACGAGACGGTCAGTTCTGGGCCACTTCTACCCACTGCTGCACTTTGCATGATTTTCTATCATTATTATTAAACACACCTGCAGTTCAGTTCGAGAGCAGTTGCAAATTGATGGAAATTAAGGTTCGCGAAGGGCGAATCCCCGAAATTAGGGTACGTTTTGCGTAGGGAGTATAACCTCATCTCGATATGTTTTGTTGAGATGTTTGCAATCGTTTAATTGTTAGACGTTTTGCCTTGATTTTTCCCCAACTTATGAAAACCTTTGAATTTAATTCTTATGGGATTGGATTGAAAAAACTCTATCCTGAATCCTTAGTAAGACTCACATTACAAAGTTCATATAAACATCAATCTATCATACAGCCAATTGAACCCTGTTAAACTCAATCAAACGCAATCAAATGGGCAGAAAGCTACGGGAGTTGGTAATCTCTTAGACGCAAACCAGACCGTTACAGGTCTTTACCAGCATTGACCTTGCATTTGCCTGCGAAATATCTCCCGAGATCCTGAATAACTAGCTGGCTTCGAAAGACATCAAGAATTGTATGCAGCTCTGTTTCGCCCAGCAGCCTACCTTCATTGATTTTCCACGACCAATAGTGCACCGAAGTGCCAGTTTCAGGTGAAAAAAAAAATCAACGATTCCAAGGTGCTTTATGTAGTCGAGTCACATATGAAGATGGGAGGAATAGTAAACGTTCGCCGAATGAATTGAACGTTGACTATTTGGATATAAGGGATGAATAACACGAGAGTGTTAAAATCCCAGGAAAAACTAGAAAAAAAACTATTTGTATAATAGTACTGCTTATCCGAACAATCGATAAAACAAGTAAACAAAATTTACTTTTTACCAAAAGGCCTATAATTAGATAACTTATTTTGAAGATGCTAATGTACAAATATGCGATTATGATGTTTTTTTTCTTTATTTCCAGGGTTGTTTGTACTTATGTGATACGTACCTATTTCAATTTAAACACTTCCGTTGCTGCCGGTAGTAAAAAAGTAAGGATAGGAAGCAAGGGATGGAGATGGATTTTGGAGGTGGAAAGGGTGCTTGAAATTTACCAAACGAAGTTGCACACGGTTACGAAGACCTTTTCTTGTCTTTTCTTTCCAAGAGCCCGTAGTTTGGACAATATTTACCGTGCTTCTCACACGTAACTTTTGTTGATGTGTAGTTTCTTGGGAGGTCCATGCAATTTAATTTTAGAAGAACAGTAAGAATTTAAGAAGCACAGTAGGATTACATCCCTCCACTAGTCATACTTTCTTTGTACGGTATGGTTTCTTAAGGGTGAATGGACCCTACTGTGCTGAGATTTGATAATTTGGTGCTTGTTTTGAGATAAATCCAAAAATAATTTGATTTTTGTTTTGAATGTAGTAAATCTTGGTATGTTTTTTCACTAGGCAGAGAGTTGAAAATGTTAATTCCTCTGTATACAACAACGTTTTGTCCAAAGGAAGTTCATAATCTAATAGATAGATTCACATGTGCCATGTGACAGGTGTTTATTTCTTCCATTAGATTTAGTTTTTGAGATTCACGTAAACCGTTTTGAACTTGTATACTTTTATTTGCCAAACGTTTGTACTCCATTTCCCCGAAAACGATTGCCTAGGAAGAAAAATCCTTAGAATTTCAATCACCAGCGAAACCCAGGCGCGGTCCTATGGGGGGGGGGGGGGGTGGTGATCGGGGTGATCACCCCTCCCAAGCGGCAAAAAACCGTTACAAAATACTCGCAAACGCTTGAATTTCTATTCAAAGTATGAACTTTTCCTAGTGGATGTAGAATTTTCAAAATTTTAATAAAAGAATTTATTTATTTCTTAAATTATTAAAATTGGAAAAAAATCGGTCCGCCAAACTAAAACAGCTGTAACTTGCAATTCCCTAGACCGATTTTCACCAAATTACTTTTGTTAAGGCCCTTACAGCGTTTAATAAAATTTGCTGACCATATATGTTTCTTTAATACAGTTTATATACATTCATATCTATTAAATTTTCTAAAAATATCAAAAACTCTACTTCTAAAATTAGAGGTGATGAACAAAATCTGATAAAAATTGAGTTCAAGAACAAACCTCCAAAAATAGTCTTTAAAACATAGGCTCCGAAAACATGCCTATGTATAAATTTTTCCCAGATGAGATTAAACCAGTGATAATAATAATAATCCCGTCATAACTCGACTGTTTTCTCGGGAACAAGGTAATCGCTCAAGATATTTTTCTCATTTTTGACCAACACGGCTGGAGTTCCAAATTCACACCAATTATATCGCCGATACTGCAGCTCATTAACACAATAATGATTAAAATTTTAAGTAGAGATACAGCTTAATAATTTAAGTTGCAAATCTACCCTGAATCTGAAAGTTCCGTTATTTCAATTGCAATTGATTAGGACTTTTCATTGAAAAATAGTATAAGCTTTAAGAAATGAACCCTTTATTAATTTTTTTTTCATTTTAAATTGTACAATATGTTTGAAAATATTGAGTATATGATAATATACATATTGAGTGTACAAAGCAAAAATACGATTTTTCACATTTTTACTAAATCATTCGTTCCAAATTTGTAACAATTTATTTCTATTCAGTTCTAATAAATTTTAAAACATATGAGAGCTTGATATTTGAGAGAAAACAAATAAAAATAAAGTACCGAAAGCAGCATACCTGAGAATTTGATTTTAATGATTTAGTTTTAAATTAAATTTAAATTAAGTTAAATTTATATTCAGAAATTGAAGCATCGAAACAAGAGTTAATATTAATTGGTTTTTTTGAATCACGATTCAGCAATGTACTTCAGAAAAATAATAAAATATTCAGTTTTAAATTCATAGCAATTGTTAACACTTTCTCAAATAAATTTTTGGATTTCCAAAGGTATTGTTTCTAAACGAGAATCACTAAAATATTGGTGAAAGTTTTGCGGTGATATATAGATACTCAAGAAAAATATTGTAGATAACTTGAGAATTTTTTCACATTTTCTTCTATAAAAATGTGTGTATTTTTTCATTTGTAAAATTACATTTATATCGGAAGATTCTTTAAAGAGTTCTTAAATTGATAATTTTTAAACTGCTGATAAATGACGAAAATGATATTTTTTATCAACAATTGTTCGCAGTGAATATTAAAGATTCGCAGATTGTTTTATAAAACGAATGAATAAGTTATTCAAAAGGATATCAAAATATGTATGCAGAGAAAGTTTGTTAAACTTCTCTAATTTCAATTTTTTAAAAATACAAACCTCAAATTTAATTCAATGAAATTCGAAGGGAAGAAGAGAAGCAGTGTACATCATGGTCGTGTAATATTGTTTTTATTTTTAAGAAGTGTATCTTTTCAAGTTCATCCATTACTTTGATGATTAATCATTTAGTTAAAAAAATGTTTGAATCATTACAAATTTTATGATGATATGAAATTTTTTTTCAAGAACGCATTTTCAGCCTCTATTTTTTATCTAAATGTTCAACTCCACATTCAAATGGGTACTTATCAATTCACAAGGCCACAGAATTAACATTTTTTTAGATGAAAAGAATTTAAGAGCCAATTTTGATTTTTGTTGGTCCCGAAATTATTTTCAAATACGTTAAAAATTATTTAAGTAAATTCTGCACTTTTCTGACAAAACTTTTAAACATTACAATTAAAATTCGAAATAAGGGTTCATACCACATTTCTTTCCCCAAACACGCAAGTAATTTTGACTTCTTTGAAAACAATGAAGTTTTCTGTTTGTTTACTGTTCCCTATTCTTAAAATAACAGACTTTTAACGAATGTTTAAAGAAGTAATGACTACATTGAATTTAAGACATTTCTCAAAGCAGAAACCAAATCGTATTTCAGACTTAAGCAAATTTTTTAAATGGAATAAAATCTTTTTTTTTTTAAACTTTATTTAGTAAGTCAGAAATACTTGTCTTTCCGAATTATTAAAAACTGTAGATTTTTCAGAATCAGTTTTTTTTCATGTTAACATGTAAGTTCATCAGTTATCAATGATTGACTTCACTCAAAACTGATTCACTTAAAAATTTATAAACTCCATATCACCAAAAGGAGAGGTGATACACAAAATCTAGTTGAAGATTCGAGTTCAGCGCACCAAAATCTACTAAATGAATCATTAAAACATAGTCACCAAAAAGCTTTCTCTTGAATTATTTCGGAAAGATGTTTTTATAAGAAAAAAATCAAAAATTTTCAAATGTTAAAAACCTATCTTTTTTATGTTCATATTTATGAAGAGTTTAATCCTCGTGATTTTGTTTGTTAGTTTAATTTATCGACCTAATTGGTGAAAATTAAAAGAACACAACTAAGAACATTTCAACATTATGAAAATTCTTGGCAAATAGGAAGTTAGAAGAAATGTATGCATATTGAAAATGAGAAATTAGATTTTAATAAGAAGCATTTTAATCAAATGTCATCAATTCTTTCCTCATCCTCAAGTTTAATTTTTTATCAAATCTGGTGTTCTATTTGATGTATTTTTCTTTTGGCTCAATAATGGCTTTATTCCAAATTTAAATTCGCATTTCATTTCTGATGTTTTGAAAATACAATACTTGATGTTTTTAAAATACAAAATAAGAACCAACATTTCGAATAATTTATTAATGACTAACCAGAAATAAAATTGATTTAAAATTTTGATTCTGATTTAATTTGATTCGAATCAGTTATTTTTTTTCGAGTTTGTGTGATGATTATGGTTTTGAATATGGTTTTGGAAATCAATTTGCTTATTTATTGTCCTCTTTTTTGGTAAATATTGTCATTATTTCAAACAAAATTTGAAATTCAAAACCCCCCACCCATAGACGTGTCCTTCGCACGGCTCTGGTGTGCAGCGAATATTTAAGTCTCATTTGAAATTGTAAACTTAACCCCCCCCCCCCCCCCCCCTCCTCCCACTCGGTCTCTCCAAATTAACTTTTTTTCGCCTTTATTTAGATACGTTATTGAAGGATTTTTGAAAATTTGAAAAATCACCCCCCTCCAAGAGCCAGCTCTAGGACCGCTCCTGGATCGGTGTTTACTCTTGGGTTCAAACTCACGGTCATCGGCTCAAGTATTCCCCTATAGTTACTACTCCGAATAATTTTTCGAACTTTTAAAAGAAATATTAAATTTCATGACAATAGAAATATTGGGTCGTGAAACAGAGAACAGAAGGTAAAAACTATGATTTTTTTTGTAGAAAAATGAATCCAACTGTAAGTTGAAATTTCAGGGACTAGACAAGATGAAAATTAATGTTGAAAAACATGCGAAAAAAAATCGCCTTGTCTCCCGGTAGGACTTGAACCCACATCTTGCGCCTCTTCGGGGCCCATGTATTAACATTCTACTACAGGAGACAACCGTATGAAAGTATACTGGTCGAGTATCTGGGTCACAGTTTAAAAAACTATGATTTTTTTTATAAAAAAAATAGATTTGAAGCACACAAAAATCCAGGTAAAAAACATAGGCCAACTTATTAAAAATACAAAAAATTTAAATAGTTTGACTTTAAAATTCGGTAAACTGTACTGAGAAATACGTTACATTCATTTAAAAATTAAAATAAAATGTAAACACCTTCAACCACTTTTTTATAAAATTTAATTGATAACTCAATGGAACAGCATTTTAGTGCCTGTGGTTTAATGAATAATTTGGTAGATTTCAACGTCCTGTAGTCGATTTTTTTGTAGTTTTTTTTAAATAGTTTTAAACTGTTTTTTAAATATTTTTATCAATTCCAAATCCTGATGGAAAAATTGAATATTTAGGTTCAGGGTATCCAAATTAGTCAAAATACTTTTAAAATTCATTGCACTTCGGAAAAATGCAAATTTCTTGGCCTTGTGTAATTTATCCAAACCTTTTCAAATGTGATATGGAGCATTAAGAAGAACAAAAACACAAAAAAGAATTGAAACTGAAATTGTAACATTTGTAATGACAAAGTTTATTTTTCCAACTAAAAATTTTAAGTAAAAAAGTAGAGGGTGGAGAGTGGTAAAAGCCTGTTACATGGATACTGATTTGTTGATGTATTAAAATTGTATTCGATGAATTAATTTGGAACTTAAAATTTTTTGTTATACACTCTGAACTTTTCTAGTTACACTTCTTAATAAGAACATATTCTTGAAACGAGGTAGGGTTTATGTATGTCAAATTAAAAGATTCAATCGGAATCGAAACTTACAATTAATTGACATCAAGGTCTGGTATGGGAGTTTTTTTCCTGAACTTCCAGGGCTCGTCCATAAAAAAAGTAAGTATGCAAAATTATAGATTTTAAAAATTCATTGAGGGTCCCGAAGATTTTTTTTTATTTGGGTGCACCCGATTAGAGTTACAAGTCGTTACAAATTATTAATTTCTCAAACCTCAAGGTCTAAAAAGCTTTTTCAGGCTCAAAACTCATGAATGATTTTTGGCGAGTTTTAAACTAATGCTTGCATAAGTCAATTTTAACTTTATAAGGTTTGTATGAGAACATTTTTCATTTTTTTGTAAAAAACCTACATAATTTTTCATTTATCTCTAAAATCGAGTTTACTTGTCTGATCTGGAACTGACAAAATATCACAAAAAAAAAATTTACGGAAAAATATGAACGACCTTACAATCCACTTGCTCGATCACTTCCAATTAACCTGACCGGTAACCTAAGTGAGTTTCACTTAAATGGTCAAAAAAATGCAAGAGAACTTATTAAATATTATCTGTCCAACAGACAACAAAACGTAAAAATAAATTCCATTGAAAGTATTTACATAAAGTAATGCAAATTAAATTCGGTATACCTCAAGGCATGGCCGTAGGAACGGGGGGGGGGGGGGGGAGGGGGTTGGGGGTTAAACCCCCCCCCCCATGAGGGTCCAAAAATGCCAAGCAAAATGTTCTTCTCTATACTCAAAATTACGAATCTACATATATAAAAATGAATTTCTGTCTGTCTGTCTGTCTGTCTGTCTGTCTGTTCCCTATAGACTCGGAAACTTCTAAACCGATTTACGTGAAACTTGGCAGGTGTGGGTAATGAAGGCCGGGGAAGGTTCCTATTCTGGTTTGGGACCCCTCCCCCTAACAGGAAGGGGGGGGGGGAGGGGCCTCCCAAATAAAAGACAATTTTTTGCATAACTCGAAAATCCATTAAGCAAATGGTATCAAATTTGGCATGAGGTGGTATTTGGGAACGGGGAATATTTCAATGAATATAAGGTACCCCTCCCTCCTCTCAATGGGGTGATAGGAAGAGGGGAGGTGGGCTACCTTACAATTTTTCATATAACTCGAAAACTAATCAAGATATTGGAACCAAATTTGGCATGGGAATGTATTTTGATATGAAAAATATTTCAATGATTATTTGAGGCCCCTCCCTCCCTGCAGTTGAAAGGGGGAGGGGCCTGTTTCATTTTTTTTACATAACTCAAAAACTAATAAAGCAAATGAAACCGAATTTGGCATGGGAAGGTATTTGGATACGAATAATATTTCAATGATAATTTGAAACCCCTCCCTCTTTCCAGTAGGAAGATGGAAAGAGGAGAGGGGCCCTCTTTTTGATTTTCTACTTAACTCAAAAACTAATCAAGAAAACGGAACCAAATTTGGTATGGGCGGATGTTTGGGAACGTGGCATGTTCTAATGATTGTTTGAGACCCCTTCCATCTTTCAGCGGGGAGAAAGGAAAGCGGGAGGGAAGTTTCATAAAATTTTTATTGCATAACACAAGAACTACAACAACAAATGGAACCAAATTTGGCATGGAATGATATTTGGGTACTTCTATGAATATTTCGTATCCCTCACACCTTCAAAAAGGTGGATGAAAAGGGGGAGAAGAGGTCTCCCTTGCATTTTTCAGTATAACTGGAGAGCTGATCGAGCAAATTGAACCATATTTGGCATGTGAGGGTATTTGGATACGAGAAATATTTCTATTATAAATTGAAGCGCCACCTTTTTTCAACGGAAAGATAAAAAGGGGGAAAGGGGGGCTTCCATACAATTTTTTTGCATAACTCGAGAATTAATAGAGCAAATGAAATAAAATTTGGTATCAAAAAGTATTTGAGAACAAAAAATACTTTTAAGAATATTATGTTCTCACCCCTCCATTCAATGGGGAGAACGGAAGGGGGATGGTACTTCCTTTCAAGTTTATGCATAACTCAAGAATTTACAACGCAAATAAAACCAAATTTGGCATGGAATGGTATTTTAATACGAGAAATTTTTTTACGTCAAACATTTGCTTTCTTGCAGTGGTTACGAGATACGTTTCTACGATTGTTATAGACCCTCTCGCTTTACAGTGTAGAAAGGAGAAAAAGAAGAGGGTTCCATATAAATTTTGTTGTAAAGCTTAAAAACTTATCAACCAATTTAACAATATTTGATACAAAAATATTTTTGGGAATGAATAAAATGGGTATGATGGGTACGATTTCTGTAAACTTAGTATTAAGATAATCATTAAGACAACTATGTCAGATGATTTAATTTTTATAAACACTAAACAATAAACAATAAACAATAAAGATCACCCCCCATTCAGCAGGGGGAGGGAAGGACAGGAGGGGTCTCTTTTATTTGTTTTCTAGCATAAGTCCAGAATATATCAAGCAAAAACAACCATATTTTATGAGTTGAATAATTTGCGTACGATTTATTTGAGACCCTCCTTTTCTAGGGCGAAGCTTAAAGAAACAGATTAAAATTATCAGATCTTTAACACAAATTTATGGATCAAGATTAAGAATATAAGTTTAAGTTATTTTTGGATTGCTATTCGAAACTCCAGCTGCAGCTCTCATTTTATAGCGGTTGCTTATGAATTATGTTATAATTTGATTTAAAATAATGCCAACAAAACAGTAAAAATTTGAGTAAATTCTGAAAATATCATTCGATTTTGAAAGGTGTAGCAAAGCACACCGGGTCAGCTAGTTCCCAATAAAATTTTGATGATCGACTAAAATTATACAAGAGTAACAATATCTTTTCAGAAATAAAGACAAAACCTAAAAATCTTTTCCCAGGTCTATCATTCTACTTTAGTTTTTCTAAAAATTTTCAACTTGTTCATAAAAATTCGATCCCGAATATCCTATTCAAATGGAATAAGACTGGACTTGCCAAATCACTCAGATTTTGCCAGAGTTTTTACACTTGATTTGCACAATGAAACAAAAATTTAAATTTTGTCACGAAAATTATTTTTTTGCGTTTTAAGTTTTTGAGTAAATTTTACCAATATTATATGAACGTTTTTGAAAGCTCAATATGCGATTTGAAATTGACTGTTGTATTTCGATACAAAAGTAAGGTGTTTTTCTTCGTGATTTTTGATTAAAAATTTTGATATTGGCGAATATCCCGGATTTGCACGGCCCGGATACTAGCGCAAAAATAATTTAAATTTAAACTCAATGTCTGTGATGAGAGTTCGGATTCTGTATCCGGTTTATTGTTACTGAACTTCAGTTTGGATCATCATTGCACAAAAATCCTGATTCGAATCTCGATTTTGGATTTCATAATTCTATTTTCTAAACTCATCATTTCGGAATATGTATCAGGAGAAAGTATTTAAAATTACAAACCATTATTGAGATTTGAAATTTTTACTTTAATTCTTATGCAGAATTTGAACTAAAGAAAGTTTCATAATGTTGATCCAGAATTGAAAAATCTTAAACAGTTTCATTATCCTCTATTCATTTTCATTCAGATTCACAAGTTCAATTTCGAATAAATAACTAAAGAAAGAATTGACAATTAAAGTCAAAAATTCAAAATACAAAAAAAAATTCTGGTTGAAAACTCTGATGAAAATTTCACTTTTTGGCTCATAATTGGTGCGAATTATTATCTATAGCTTAAATTCCAAAAACCGTTTTCAAATTCGCAATTTAGATTTAGAAATCATGTTTAAAATGCAGTACACAGATTCGGAATCAAAATTAAAAACTCAGGTTAAACTAGAAGTTAAGTTTTAAAATCAAAATTAAAATATTAATGTGAGCATTTCATTAAGGATTCAAATTACACGCGATCGAAGTTTCAAAATTACGATTCTGGATTCAAAATAAAAATGTTAGATATATTATATCAGAGTCAATTTGAAACACAAACCAGAAGAAATCACAAATTTAAAATATAATTTTAAGATTTTTTTTTATTTCACAGGATTATAATCATGAAACAAATTATCAATGGTAATTTTATGAGGCCAAAGAACATGTATTTTATTTTCAAGCTAAAACTTAACTGAAAACATCTTTACAGGATTTTTTAAAACATTATTTCTATTGCAGATTCTTCTTAAAAACGCAAACTTAATATTTTACTTTTATTTCTAGATATTCGATAATTTTTTACCAATGCCTCTAATGGCCGTGCTTAAAAAGAATTAGCTTACTACTTTCAAATTTAAGTAAATATAAAAAGTTTTTCTTTGAAATGAATCTTCAAATCTCATTTTTTTGTAAACTTCTTGGCAAATCGGCAACTTCTAGAACTTGTTTTCCAAAATTAGAATAAATTCCTCACTTTGAATGTAAAAAACTCAAACCTAAATTTTTTTTTTAACTATTCCTTATGTATGCATTGTTCAAGCAAAAAAGTTATAAATTTTTTAACCAAACCCCCCCCCCCCCCCATGAGCCGGTTCTTCCTACGGCCCTGCCTCAAGGATCTATTTTGGGACCCTTGCTGTTGATTATATACATAAATGATATTTTCGAAAATCCTTTAAATGGTAAATTGCAGCTCTTTGCAAATGATGCAAGCCTGTTATACACAGTAGAAAACATCGACATGCTAAAAGTGTAGGGGAGAGTGGGGTATCGTGGGCCATGGAGAAACGTGGGCCACTTTTAATATCTCAGATGTGTGCTGAGATAAAAATCTCAAACCAACTGTCATCGTCGTCGCTTTGCTTGAGCATATATTTCTATATGTTGTTGACTGAAATACGCATCATATGCTTCTTTTATTTATCAAGCTAAAAAAAGTTAGAAAAATTTATTTACATAATTAAAAAACCACCCGCTAATTTCATCGATGAGGAACCTAAAGTGCATAACAAAAATATGATCATACGCTTATGATCTTAGTTTTATCATGATCTTTCACGTGGAAAAAGAATTTTTGATGGAACATCAATAAGGCGTACAAACGCAACCAATTTGCAAATCATAGCTTGTGGGGAATCGTGGGCCACACATCTTGAATCACCTATATTTTTATATTTTTATACACATTCAGAACTTAAAATACGTTTTACCTATCTGTAAAGTTTTCTTATGCCAAATGAAGAGTTATGAAAAATATTTTGTCCATTCTATATAAGAAATTTTGCCAAAACGTTCGCGAGCCAGGTTTTGGAATCTATGCGATCATACACAGCTCTCCTTTTTATTTCATCAACTGAAATTGCTTTTAAATAACGAAATTAATTAGCAAATCAATGTTTTGGGTCAACCCATAAACTTTGCATGTTATTTGGTCAATTTGGATTTGGTGGCCCACGATTCCCCACCATTTTTCAAAACCCAAAAAATATTGCTCTTTTTTAAACAGTGAGAATTTGGGGAAAATAACTTATAAAAAATTAAAAAAAACACCTTATGATACCTTGAAAATGTAGAAAACCATACCATTTTTTATTTTCATTTTATCTTTTATAATAAAGAAGTTATGAAACAATGAAAAAAAGTGGCCCATGATTCCCCACTCTCCCATACATCTTGCACGACATCAACATACTGAAATCATTTTTTCGCCAAAATCATATGACGCTGAATTTACAAAAAACTAACTTTATTCTTTTCAACATATACAAGCAATCCGAAAAGGTTCAAATTTCGCTGAATGAAATAGTAATCGAACAAGTATCTAGAGTTTAATATCTAGGATTGTTAATTGATGAAAATCTTCGATGGAACGAAAATATGTATTATTCAAATAAGCGCTAAAGTTTCCTCTTTCATTTTTGCCCTTAAGAAAACACGGTTAACACTAAACATACCGACACTTTGTATATACCTATTCATACCGCGAGCGGTCAAATGACGGCAAACACCGTTTTCGCTAAAGCTCCCTTGTGTTTCAACCGATTTCTACCAAATTTATAGTTTTGAAAATCTTATAATTCGACTCAAATATGTTTCCCAGACAATTTTCAGCTACAATCAATAACTTTAAAGTTATTTACAGTACAAGAAAAATTTTATGAAAAAACATGCTTCAGGAAAAAGGTTGTAAATCAGTTATTAAGTGTTCGAAAAAAATTTCACTTAGTGCCTGAGAAAGCTGAAGTTAGAAGCTATATGTTGCACATATGGAAAAAAATTAAAAATTTTCTAAGATCATGGTCATAAAAAATGTAAAAAAGTTGTGTAAAATCCGTACTTTTCAATCAATCAACTGCCAAAGCTGTTCCTGTTACAGTAGAAAATTTTGAAAAAGTGAATTGAAAAGTAGACGTAATTTGTCACATTGTGGCATCTTTAGATTTTTTAAATACTATATACATAATTTTTGACGGCTTTTCAAAGGTAGTTGTTCTGCGAACTTTTTATGAATCTGGATTTTCTAAGACAATCCCTACACCCAAATTCAGCTTTACACTGGATTTTGAGTACGTTAACGTATAGTTTAGGCAATAAAACTATATGTAAAAGAAAGCAAATTTCATGCCGGTTCTAGTGATGTAACTGCATTGGCGGTGCAATGCTTTACAAAAACATAATAAATATATTTCTGAAAGTAAAACTAGAAAATTTGAGCTAATGCTTGTTTGTTTTTTCGTTTCTTTTCATCCGTCTTCGTGTGCAAAATAGCTTTGAGATATTACCACCCACTGCGCCCGTCTGCCAAGCAAGAATTTGTGCTGACTCTCAAAATTCAGAAACTACCCGAATAGCAAAGACCATGGTATTAATATAACCGAACAATGATTTTCAATTTAACAATAAGCTTCATCGTAATATCTCAATATTTTTCTACCGCTTTTAATTTTGAAACCACCATCATTTTTAACGTCACTGTGAAGTATATCGTTAATTCAAAATATTTCATAGTTGTCAAAATATCAAAAGCATGGTATTGTTATAGTTTTCTTGTGATTTTTATTGTTACTGTGTACTTCATGGTAAAATTAAAATCCAAACCAAAACGAACGTTGGTAAACTTTATTATTTTTTACATACTTTTAATTTTGCGTGTAGAGATTTATTTTGGTGGAAAAGTGCGCCATTTTCGCGTCTTTGTTTCGATTCGAAACATTCTGTAAATGGGATTCCCTGGCCCGGGTGGACCATCATCCGTCGATTCTGTGCGGAGATTTCGATAACGCTAACTGTGGTGCGCTGAGGTTGAACGGCCCTCTTCTGACGGATCTATTGGATCTATTTGATGTCGACTATCCGGATAAGCTGCGGTGGCCATCCTTGCAGAAGTCCCCTGGAAATCTTCCATCCGCCGCACCAGAGGCCGTTGAAAGATGCCGCCATGGTGGTGGTTCCCATTCAGCCATCGACGACGATGGCTGGAATCATGCTTGGCATCGCTCCTCAGATTTGCCCGTTCAGAGTAAGAGCGTGCATTTTTTTCGCTGTGCTCTTCCCAAGCGGAGAATCTTTAAAAAATTCTCCGTTTCCTCCAGAGCGACCAAGCGTCCACCCAAGTGAGGGCAAGAGAAGCAAGCAAACTGATGAAGTGCGTTCTCGGTGCAGATAAATTCGTTCGCACTCGGGCAAAAGAGAAGCTTTACAGAAAACTCGGTTTGTCTCCATCGGTTGCGTCTGGATCGATGTTTCGAAGTGCGTCAGAATTTACAATGCAGAACATAAATCTAACGGAACTAAATTAATAACGCCAATGGTAGTTAAGATAGAATGCTGGTGTCTTCGACAATATTTCTCTGTATAATAAAGCGCATATTTTGATATGAAATATAAAGTTTAGAAGTCCACCAAAAGCGAGATATAAATCATAAATTTCTTGTTTAGCATTTTAGAGCTTAAGTTTCTTCTACAAAGTTATTTATCTCAATAAAATACACAACTTTGCTAAACATATCAAAGTTCTACAATCTTAACCCAAGGAGTTACGATTGAATAAAAAAAAATACTTGAAAAATGCTCTACAAAAAGTTATTGTTATTATCGCGCTATTTTCAAATCTCTCGCCTTTAAATTTTATATCAAAATATGCGAATTAACAACTTTGCCCAAAACACCTATCTTTTCATTCCTGAGCGAGTTCCTCTAGATTGATTTTCTGCACCAGGACAAATGATAAGCTACGAAAGCTTTCTTCGGTCGAAAAATATCAAAAGTGTAGCGGTTAAGGAAGATAAATCCTAAATTTTACGATTTGTGAAAGTTTTAAAGTTTTATTATTAAAATTTGTCCCAGATCCCTGCGTAATGTTCACGGTTTGTTTAAAAGACAAATATTTTTGTATAACTTTAGTAAATGTTACTTTTCGAATTGCTGCTTTTGTAAATTAATGCTTCCCACGTACGATATTAAAAGTACATAAACCTAAGTATACAGCAATTTGCGGATGCCCGGATATTGTGAAAAAAACTACTTGGATTTTGCCCAGTTTTATCCACATTATTTGGGAAATGAAACAAGAAAATCAAATTCAGTTTAAAATTGTATGTCAAAAATTGGGTTTGTAAAATTTTATTTCATCAAAATCAAACCAAAACTTTCCTTCGTATGCTTTAAACATAAATTTGACACTGCTGATGTGTTGCGACAAAAAAATGTAAGTCGTTTTTCTTCACTAGATGAATGTCTGGAATTTCCTCAGATTTGGCCGGATATTGCTCGGTTTATGGAATGGAGAATTTCAGATTATTTACCCGGTTTTTACCATGTTTTTTCAAATAATTTGCCAGGAAGTTGCCAGGAAGGAAAATAGTTCATACATAAACCTACATGGGACCTCTTCGACTGATGCACTGTTCAGCACTGCATAACGGCTTTGTTTGAAGAAAACATTCCTGCATTGAAATCTTTCTGGCTGGATACACTGAGCTACACAGCCAGCGTCGCTAGAGCACAATTTTCTAGCCAGCTCCTTCTCTTTTCTTTAGAGCGAGCGACGTCCACCCGACCGTCAGAGCAACCGCAATCGGGCGCACTCGGCAAAAAGATAAGTGAACGTTGATCGGCTGAGCAGTGCACTCGGAAACCGAAATGATAAAAGTGTTATTCGTTCTCTGCTCTGTTCTGTTTGCGAGGTGTTGGACAAGCATCCCTGGAATGGTATCCGTCTAGAGAGATTCCCCGTCGATTCAAGATTCAAAGATGTTAAGGTACTTTTTTTGTTTGTAACTAGGCAAATTTAAAAATTATTCTTTTATTTGCAAATTATAGGCTGCCGCACGCACAGGCAAGCGACCAACAATCGGCATTATGCGTCACTGGCAAAGAGCTGGTGCTTCGCTGACTACCCATCACCTACGCCGTCACCGAAGTCGAACAGGAAATCAGATTGAAGTGCCTGGAAGTCACGCTACAGATCTTTAAGAAACCCCAAATCGGAGGCAATATTGGTCTTAATTAGGAACCAATAGCTTCCGGTACAACCTGTCCGAGATACTCACAATGGTGACGATTTAAAAGTTGGTAAGTCGGTCTCAACCCGTATTGAGTTATTATATTATATTTTAACGACGAAAGAATTTTTAAAAGATATTTAAAAAGATAGACTTAAGTCTGCAATCTAAATTAAGATATCTGAATAATCAAATTTAAACCCGCTCTGAATCTAAAATCTATGAATTGAATTTTGAATTTGAAATTTATTCAGCGGTCTGTATTCTGATTTTAGACCTGATCCTGAATTTGAAATCTAAATCTATTTGAAATCTTAATATTCAATCATAATCTGAAATATGTTATCCGAATTCGAATTTGCAATCGTTATCTGCATTCTGGAATTTCGAATATAATTCTGAAATAATAAATCTCATATTTCTATCTAAAATCTGAACTTATCGAAAATCTTTCGTTTACTTGCAGCTGCCACATCTGAAACGGGACGGGACACAGCATTGCTGAAGGGCATCACCTCCATCGAGTACCAAGCAGATTCTTCCTCGACCAACTGCAAATAACTTGAGGCGCTCAGCGTTGAACTGACCGACTAATTGGTGGCTGCCCGAACTTCGAACCAAAGGCTTGTATCTTTGAGTACAACTTGCCTTGAAATACTCGGGCTATGGATTGTTCATCGTTGCAGGTGACTCTGAAAAAGTCGGCGGTCGAAACCGATGTCAAATTAAAAGTATTCAATGGGCTAAATCACCTAAACCACAATTATAAAATAAAATAAAACGGTTTTGAATTCCTTTTTTAATCAACCAGATTGTTAAAGTTATTTCTTGTTTTAAGGAATAATATTCCTGATTAGTCGTGCTTTAAATAAACGTTTATCAAGTTTAGTTAAAAGTATAACTAATCATGAATAAAATTCCTTAAAATTAGTAATAACTTTAGCAATCTATTCCAATCAACAAAAATTTAAATTATTCATGGTAAACCATGAAATTCTATGGTTAAAACAATATGCATATACCATCGAAAAACCTTGATTTCCATCTTCGTTTTAACAATCGAAATAAACGGATTTTCATGGTTTTACCATGAAAAACTGGAAGCTGTTTTAACCATGAACTTTATATTTTTGGGCTTCCCAATGTATGGAAAATCGCCATTTTTTTCATGGTCACGCTGCATAACAATACCCCTTTTTCATGGTTATTTTCGCCAAAACAGTGAAATGTATGGTCGGATACTATGAATTCCAATGTGCATTCACGGTATCGTGGACGATAATAAGCATTGTGGAGACCATAAAATTTATGGTTTGTGAATATGGAATTCATCGTTTTTTCATCGTACAATTCTATTCGGGTAGTTCACTGTTTTATTTATCATATTATTGCCAAGCATTGCACCGCCAATGCAGTTACACCACTAGAACCGGTATGAAATAAGCTTTCTTTTGCATATAGCTTTATTGCCTAAACTTTACGTTAACGTACTCAAAATCCAGTGCAAAGCTGAGCTTAGGTGTAGGAATTGTCTTAGAAAATCCAAATTGATAAAAAGTTCAAAAAACAGCTATGTTTGAAAAGTCGTCATAAATTATGTACTTCGTATTTCAAAAATCTAAAGATGCCACAATGTGACAAATTACGTCTACTTTTCAATTCACTTTTTCAAAATTTTCTACTGTAACAGGAACAGCTTTGGCAGTTGATTGATTTAAAAGTACGGGTTTTACACAACTTTTTTACATTTTTTGTGGCCATGATCTTAGAAAATTTTTAATTTTTTTTCCATATGTGCAACATATAGCTTCTAACTTCAGCTTTCTCAGGCACTAAGTGAAATTTTTTTCGAACACTTAATAACTGATTTACAACCTTTTTCCTGAAGCATGTTTTTTCATAAAATTTTTCTTGTACTGTAAATAACTTTAAAGTTATTGATTGTAGCTGAAAATTGTCTGGGAAACATATTTGAGTCGAATTATAAGATTTTCAAAACTATAAATTTGGTAGAAATCGGTTGAGAAACAAGGGAGTTTTAGCGAAAACGGTGTTTGCCGTCATTTGACCGCTCGTGGTATGAATAAGTATACCACATACGTTATTCGAAAACCGTCACACTTAAAAAAAATTTAAAAACGCAAAAATACTTGCATTTCAAAAACAAAAATAGTCCTGTCGTTAAATTTGCGAAAAAACAATTCTATAAGGCGTAATCATTGTTTAAAGTTCAAAAACCGTCATTTGACCGCCTCCGGTACGTTTAGTGTTAATCATCTCTGAAAAAATAGTTTGAATGTTGGAATGTTTATTATGTTTATATACACCCACACTTTGCGTATATGAATATCATATGGTGAAGTGCAGCTTCTGTTCACCTTAAACTTTAAACCTCTTCTTACTCTGCAAAATCGAGCGCTGAAAATTATATAAAAAAAACTTCCGATACTTTTCCCGTCCAATCAACTTTATTCTGTTGAAGTGCTTCCATTATACACTTTAAATAATTGGAAAATTGTATCCTTATATATAAAATCCTAAGTAATTTGATAAAAACTAACGTAACATCGACTTTCATATCGGAATATCTCTCCTATAATACACGAAGTACTGTAAATTCAAATGTTTTAATTGCTAGAAGAAGAATAACGGTTGCTTCTAATAGTTCTTGAACAAAGGTCTAAATTTGTTCAATTCTTTACCGTCTCATTTACAAAGCATCACAAGTTTTCCACTTTTCAAAACCACCCTGAAAAGGTACTTTTTTTAAAATTCAGCCTAGTATACCCTACCCAACTTGACAAAACCATACTGTACAAAGCTGGTATGACTAGTCGGGGGCACAGTGGTTCAAAATCAAAAAAAGTTGAAAATAATGTTAAAAAAGCTTTTTTGTTAAAGATTATAGGCGAAAAGTTGAAAAAAAAATAAGAAATCGAATTTTTTTTAAAGTTTGCTATTTTTTTCCTTTATTGCCAAAACGGGGCTTGAGTTTTATACTGGAAAATTGATATTTTTTAATTATTTATGAATATTTTTGTTAAAATTAAGTACGGGCTCCTAAATTCCTCTAGGTTAGTTGTATTAATACTAAAACTTATGTTTTATGGTGAAATTGCATATATATCGAAGGAAACAATGCTTGGTTTACCCTGTATAAATACTTCAAAATTTTCATTTTTTAACCAAACAGCGTTTCACTCAAAGACATCGTATTCAAAATATAGCAAAAACTAGCAGTCGATTTTAAGATATGTTTTTGAAGAGACTTTCACCTATTCAACGGTATATAATTTACCACGGCGATCGGCAGCGCAAGCTATATTTTTGCTTACGAAAAATAAATAGAGAAAATCGAAAAAAAATTATCATCATATTTTGGGGCCTAAATTAAGCGAAACTTTATAAGTTCATGATATTGAGGACGTTTTTCATCTTCAAACTGCCAAAAAGATTATAATATATCACTTTGGTATAGACATTTATAAAATTTTAAAGATTTATATATTTTTTTTAGTTGTTTTGGGTTGAGAATAAAAAATCCTATTTTTAATTCTTTTGTTTAAGTTGTCGCTCATGTTTGTTTCATGGAAGGTGTATAAAAGATCTAAGAAAAAATATAATTACATCAAAACGTTTCTTGAATATTGGAGATTTGATTCCAATATAAAAAAATTGGTTGCCGCTAACTTGAAAAATGAACTTTTTTTCCAGCTTTTCGGGGATTTGAACCACTGTGGGGGGGAGGGGGGGGGTGTATGGAGTTACTAGGCTTCTCCGAAACTCATTAAAAACGCCTAGTCCTCCCAAGAAATATGTTATCCACCAAAGCAACGCTAATGCAAGCACGGTAAATCTTGCTAAAATATGGACTCTTGGGAGATTTGGAAACAGGAAACAGTATCCTAGCTCCGCTCAACCTGGTGTGAGACGTTTGAAAGCCTCTGCCCTAATCCTACCTTTCCTTTCCCTTTACCCTTCCCTTCACCAATCCAATTATTTTTTTTCCTTCATTATCCTGTTCCTTCATTATTCTTTTCCTTCATTATCCTTTTTTTTTGAGTAGTAGTTCATAACGTGTAGTAACGTGTTTTGCTCGCCCAAACACAACCAGATATGCAGAGCAAACTCGACGACCTCACCGAAAGTTCCAAGGCAGCAGGTCTCAAAGTCAATGTTGGAAAGACCAAGTCGATGGAGATCAACACAGGAAATCCCTCCAGTTTCATGGTAGCTGGGCAACAAGTTGAGAAAGTGGAGTGCTTCCAGTATCTTGGTAGCCAGATTACGCCTGATGGTGGTACCAGAAAAGACATCGAAACACGGATCAGAAAGGCCCGATTTGCGTTTGCGAGTCTCCGAAACATCTGGCGGTCACGCCAGATCTCTCTACGAACAAAAATCCGAATCTTCAACTCAAACGTCAAATCCGTATTGCTGTACGGGTGCGAAACTTGGTGCACATATGCGGTAACGACGCGAAAACTGCAAGTATTTGTAAACCGCTGCCTGCGGAATATCATCCGCGCTTGGTGGCCTGGCAACTGGATCTCGAATGAGGAACTACATCGCCGGTGTCATCAAAAGGCGCTAGAAACCGAGATTCGGGAACGTAAGTGGAGATGGATTGGGCACACGCTGCGAAGAGATGAAAACGAGATTTGCAGAGAGGCGCTAGATTGGAATCCAGAAGGTCATCGAAGAAGAGGCAGACCCAGAAATTCGTGGCGGCGAAGCCTAGCCGCTGAAATCCGAACTGTCGATGAGAATCTTGACTGGGACCAGGTGAAGACGCTGGCTCCGGATCGTCAACAGTGGAGGTCTTTTACCACGGCCCTATGCACCGGAGGATCGGCGCGGGATCATTAAGTAAGTAAGTAAGTGTAGTAACGTAAGATAGATTAAGTTGCTAAGAATTCGTACACATACATTATATACTTAATACGAACTGGGTAGTCGACAACAGTTTTCGAACTTGTACGGTTAATATGAGCTAGATAAAAAAACCACATGAATAGATATATAGCCAAAATTTACTCCAGATGTCACTTACATTTTAAGGGAAAATTATTTTCAGTGTAATTTTATTTTATTTAACACTTTCAATAAATTGAGATCTTATGACGTTTTTGTTTCTGATCTACCTACATTGTTCATGGATCAACTAGTGGCCCGCCTCCAGGAAGATGCTTCCACCCGATGAAAACAAATAGTAAATCTCCCACGCTTTTCGCGGGTGATTCCCGGATGGGCGGTTTCCCGAAGCCAACGCCACTATCTGGGAACTGGGCAACGGCAACGCCTGTGTTTCACGGCTGTGCAAGTCTCCTGCCGGACAAACCCAACCGGTCCGATAGGTTTCTCCTCGCGAGAAGACCAGAAGACGTGTGCTTTTAGGTTGAGAAGGCGCGTGTGGCCCATGCTGGCTGCCTGGCTACCTCCTGCGGTATTTTGTTGCTTCAATTCATCTGCTGCAGCGGGTCAGCACTTTCTGCGAATTGTTGAAATGTATGCAATTGCAGTATCAGCAACTCATGGATGCTATTTCGTGGCCGCTGTTGTGCGTTTCAGTTGAGATTTGTCGAAAGTCGTTTCGTGTGATGGTGCGCCTTTCCCAGACCACCTACTCCTCCTCCTCTTCTTTCTAGGAATGAATGGTGGCGAAAACAGGAAACAATATTTATTTTCGTTATCAGTCACGTAGCAAACAAGTGGAAACGGTAAATTTTCTCTCTAGCTGAATAGGAATTTTATTGAATCCCTCTGATGAGTGATGAATGCTGCGGCTATCGATTCATTCCGTCCCGGGAGAGTTTTGTGGAGTTTTATAGGGTTGGAATGGTAGACAATCAATTTTTACTATTTTGTAGAACATGTTTCGCAGAAAGTTACTTTAAAAACATTTGTTTACAAATAGAACAAACGTTAATTGTGAAAATTTTCAATTCGTAAGCCTCCTTTTATAAATCCAATCATAACAAATATCGCAATGCAACAAGTTGCAAAAAGTATATTTTTTTAAGCACAAGTCGTACATTTTTGCTATCAGTTTTCTTATTGACCGTGTTGTCATTCCTCGCGATGTGACACATTTCAAATGTTTGTAGACCGGAAATTAATTTATGACGATCAATTATTCTCGTGCTGTTCAAATCAAAGGGGTGATCGTGTTTGATGCTGTGATGAAGTCATGCAGTTTATCCATTCAAATTTGCCATTCGCGGGTCGTCTTTGTCGCTTCGCAGTTTGTCTAATGCCTTTTTGTTCGATTTGTGTCCGCCAATCCTCTCCTTAAGTGTGTTTGTTGTCATTCCAATATATTGAGAATCGCAGTCATTGAACAGCACGAGAATAATTGATCGTCATAATTTCTCTTCCGGTATTCAAACATTAGAAATGTGTCACATCGCAAGGAATGGCAACACGGTCAATAAGAAGACTGATACTGAAGGGCATAGTGTCATCTACGCAGGCATATTCAACTCCATCAAAAACAAACAAAAACACACCAATACACACCATGATACAACAAACATACAAAATACAAAAAATATCAGTAGTGGCTAGGTAGAAAACAACATCCAAAATAGTGCAAATCATTTTTATATCCGTTTTCGTTTTTCAAAATTTTCAAAGTGTTATATCCATCCCAACCTCAGATCAATAGTAGGTAGAACAGATTCCAAGGAAGATTGCATGCAAGTAGGAAGCTCAACTTTGAATATTTTTTTTTATACACCACAGGCAACTGGACTTACATGTTTCGATTAGACAGTTTAGCAGGTTTAAAAAACTTTTTGGAAAATTAAAACGAGAAATTTTTGTAAGTACACCATATATTGTTACACCATTTTAAATACATAATAAATTATGTCATATTAATAGACTCTTTGAAAAAGGCATAATCAATGCCGAAACGTTGGATGAAGAAATAAAAATCGCTTTAAGATTTTTTCGTGACTGAAATCGTCGAAAATCAATTTATTCTTTAAACGAATAATATTTTATTAAAAATAACTAAATAATAATCTTATTTTTAAGATTTGATGAACAAAACTTAAAACAAACTTAAAAAGAACTCTTCGCTAATTTCCAACACCTTTGGTTTTCTTTTAATCTTGTATCCGTCTATAGTTTTCAATCCTTATAATATTCTGACTCAAAGAATATATACATCTTACCGATGTGTCCGTTAATAAGTATCAATATTTTTTAATGTTTATTTTTAAATTAAAAAAAAGATTTTGTCTGCAGGATACCCGACCAATCGGATCGAAGCAGGGCATTATGCTATTGGAAAACGTTCCTTCTCACCGAAAAACGGACACCCCGATGGCAGCAACAGCCAGTTTCTGAGGTAAGCATGGACGAATCAAATAAAATTGCTGCAAAGCGAGCATAAAACAAATTTAAGAATAAAAAATAAAATTATTACGAAAAACCATATTAAGATATGATAACTTTTAAAGTGAACATAAGTAAAATCTACTTTATATATAGTTGAAAGACCAAAACCAATCATAGAAACATGGTTTAATCTGCTACATTAACAGTAAAATGAACTTTACCAGTAAAGTTGAATTTATAATATTAACTGTAACTGAATGTACAACATCAATCGTACGATTATAGTTGAATCTATTGTATTTATAGTTGAATGCATAAAATCAATCATACAACTACATACTTGAAACTATTACATGTATTATTGAACGCAAAATATCAGATAATCTATCATATATACAGTTAAAATCTTCAGATTTATAGTTGGTCGAGAATCAAACAGAAATATATTTGAATTTAGGCGGAATATTTTAGGAAAAACTATAATTTTTATCTCCGTAGAATGGATAGACATAATTTCACTTTCATGTTCTCATCCTATCCTTTTTCTTTGAGAATAAATTAGCAATTCAGCGTCTTATACAGTGTCTGTCAGCGTTGATATTCAAGTTTCTATACTCCATATATTAGGGCGACTTCTCACGTCACATTTTTGACTTTTAAAGTCTTATTTCTCACTTCTCTCGTCTCTTCTCACGTATTTTCTCCTTCTCAAGTCTCGTATCCCACATCTCTTATCACTTATTACTTATCACTTCTCACGTCATACTTCGTACTTCACACTTCTCTTCCCCACCATTAACTCACTTCTCACGTTTCACTTCTATTGTCTCTCATCTCATGCATCACTTCCTTCTTCCCATTTCACACTTCTAACTTCTCACGTCTCACTACTCACTTCTCATGTCTCACTACTCACGGCCCACATCTCACATCCCGCTTCTCACGTCCCATTTATCTCATCTCATGTCTAACTTCTCACGTTTAACTTCGCATGTCAACGTCACACTACTCTCTGCTCACGTCTTATTTCTGACCTTCACGTCTTTAGTCTTACATTTCAATTTTCACGTCATCATCTACACACTTTTCTCTTATAACATCTCAAGTACCACTTGTTACTTCTTATGCCACATTTGTCATAATTCAGTTCTCTGGTGCTGCGTCCCATGTCTCTGGTATCATTTTTCATGTGTCACGCCTAATGTTTAAGTTCTAATGTGATAGGTTAAAACCATGTGTCGGATTGTATGTCTCAAGTCTAAGGTCTCATTTACTATTTAAGTTTCAGGTCTTATATTTAAGTTTCTTATCTCGGGTCTCAGGTTCCAAGTTGCATGTCCGATGATCTCAAATTTCAGAACTCCCCAATACTTTTAAATTGTTTTTAAATTTACAAGTATTTTGCATTAAACTAGGGTTGCCGTCCGTTCCACAAAAGCGGGACATGTCCCGCTTTTATGTTTAATGTCCCGCTGTCCCGCTTTTTCCTCAAAATGTCACGCTTTTATTCTTTGAAAACTTTTACGAAGTTCACTGACTAACACTAGTAAAAATCAAACTTTTGCTTCAATTTGAATTCATTGGTTCAACACAGAAAATCTTTCAGATAGATTTGTTTTTTTTCCTCAAAATATGTAGCATATTTAATAGTTTTAATGAGACAGTACTAAATAACTCTATTGCATGTTCAACAAATGCAATGTAAATAACTTTGGTATGAAAAAAATATTGTTTAAGTTGCTTCCAAATGATTATAGTTCTTAAATTTTCTCCGTAATATTTTTTAAATTGTCTTATTTCATAAACCACCTTTTTAGACTCAATATTGGGTACCAGTCAAGTACTAAAGCAAGAACAGTAGGTTCAAAGATGGAAATTTTGGGCTTTCACATCTTTGAAACATTCCGTACATTTGTGAGAAACGCATGGATTTATAAAAGCCACCGCTCAAAGGGTCTCAAGTAGGGCAACAAACCCTAATGTTTTAAAGAGTATTGAGAGAATTAGTCGTTAAATTTGAATGTACTAGCGTCCAACAAATGTTGCTATTAGGATCAAAAACGTGTACTAGAAACTAGAAAGCCAAACTAGCCGTTTTAGTAGAACCAACTTTGTAATTGATGACAATGTTTTCTTAATCAAGTTATAAGAAATAACGAATGATACATTTAAATAATGAAAGAATGTAAATCTCATTAAAATGTGATTGATTTGATTTTTAATTATATGTTTAAAAAGGCTCAAGAGATTAACAAATCAATTAACCCAATTACACGAACGATTTGGTAGCATGTAAGTGTTTGTTTGTCTTGTTGTAGGTACCAACCACATGTTCCTTGTGCGATTGTTTTTAAAATTCTCAACTGAAAGTACACAGTGTACCGTTCGTTGGTTTGGTCGGACATCTCTGTCACATATTTAGTTAGCTTCGCAGCACCGAGAATACCGCACCGAGTTGTACCTTTTCCATCAAAAACTTGCCATTCTCCCAAGAGACCGTCGCCATAAGAGTGCACTTAATACCTGGTTGGTAGACACTCAGCCAGGATTGGGTTTAGAAACCACCGATACTGAACATGGACATTGGCAGCATTACAAAGACGAGCGCGCTAGAACAAGTTCAAATGAAGCGTCCGATCACAGCCGCGCGAAAAGCAGAAACAAGAATGCTACACAATAGCAATAATAGCAACAATCTTTAAAGATTGGTGCAGGGTCTATTGATGGGAGCAGTTCTTCGGCTATTAGGAGCAACTGTGAGAAAAACCATAATCAACGGCTGTGGACGTCGCGACTATTCGCGGAAACCTGATCGTTCGGGCGCCGCGACGTTAACAACGCGATGTGGGACGTTTGGTTAAAAAAGAGCGAGAAAAATAAGCAGCCCCGAGAGCTTCGCCTTTTCCATGCCTGAGAGCAACTTGCGCTAGGATCGTGCGGCGCAAGCTTGTCTCTAGATTTCTGAAAGCTTCAAAGCGTCGAGGAAAAAGACGCCGCATCCGCGGATGCTGGACTGGGTCGCCGATGTCTTAAAACCACCCTTCACCATGTGTGCACTTACTTTGCTGAGAATATGACGGTCACGTCCCTGTAGTACGTACATAGGTCTACCTGCAACAGGTATTCTAACGTTATTCGAACCGTGTTGGCGCTGTGATGGGAAAGGCTAACCAGGACTTTTGCAATACGTATGGGGAGGTGACAGGGAGGTCTCTTGGGGATTTTGTGAGCCGACCTATTACTGTGTAGTTATGTTAGTTTGCTCTGAGGTGTATATTTCATGATTCAACTTTAAATAATATTGAACACGTTTTATAACAACTATGCCAGAAATGTTGAACCATGAATACATCAATGATTTAACGTTTATGTCATAAAAAGTATTTAATTTACCTATGAACCATTGATCGAATCAGATCGGATGTATAAAGCAAAGTGACGGGTCCAGTGAACCATCGTGCCTTTCCCAGTGATGGAAAGCAAATCTGGATGTAGCCGGAGTAAGGTCGGTCTCTGTTGCTGAATTGATGCATAGTATCGATAGAAAAGGATTTGGTCAGCAAATTGTTTTGCTTATTGGCAGCAAATCGGTGTATAAATAAATTGTTGAAAATATGTATTCCTTTGACAACGATTTGACAGATGGTTTGATTTAAACGTAGTAATTTGGACCACCTTGCCTACCACTCTTACAAAGCAAGTTATCATGAAAAATTTTAACAAATATTGTTGAAGCCCAGGCACTAAATTTATTGCACCAAATTTTTTCATGATATATTGCTTTATAAGAGAGCTATACAAGGCGGCCCAAAATAAGTCTGTTACCGTAAAAAAAAAACAGATCTTCAAAGTTCAATCCGAAGTATGAAAGTATGATGTGTAGAGCATTGGAGCAGGAGAGCATTGGCTGTCTGAAGACGAATATCTAGTTCCCCAGAGCTGGCCTTGGGATAGCGGCATTAGAATACTACCCCGGGATCGCTAACTCATGTCTCAAGAGGCGACTAAATTAAGCTAAACTCCCTTCCCTCTATAATGACCTACTCAAACGAACTCGGATTATGCAGGTTGAATAGATTGGAACCATCCCTCTCCTAAGAATAATACGTGCAACGGAAATGGATTATGCAAACGGAACTGACAAAACCCTTCTATGGATGAAAAAATACGCAACGAACTCGGACTTTTCTAACGGAACTTATTGGATACAACAACCCAAGGGTGCTCAAAGTGCACATTTCGCTAGCTATTCGTGGGACCAAACATGAATATAAACAATGAATATTAAACAGAAGGAAGACGAGACAACTGACGTTAGTTCGGACCAAGGATGAGAAGGCAGAATAACGCAGACGGAGGTCTTTGGTAAGAAAGGACTTCTGGAGAACTGAGGTATATAGTAAAGGAGCTAGGAAAGGGGATTCCCAGGGAGGTTTGCCAAGGAAGCGAGGAGAAGCCCGGGCGCAGATGGGTCCACTGAAAACCTCTGTAGTTCCCAGCAAGAGGAGAAGGTCCCAGTCACAGGAAGAGATGCTCCAAGGGGCATAAAAAAATGTGACCTTTTGGAGGCAACCATGTCGAAAATATGCAGGAGTGTGTGCGAAGCACCAAGAACGTGCACACGTACATTAAGACCTGGGTGCAGAATTGATGGTGCTTCTGCAGAGTGCGGAAAGCCGAAGCTGTGGAGAAGGCCCTGGAAGAAGCAAAATTGGTTGCTTCTCAAGAACCTTGGAAGGAGTCCAAGCCGAAAAGAACCACGAAAACCCGGCTGGTCCAGTAGCCTACCAGGGTCGTCGACACTTGGTTTCCGACATCCGTTAGCCAGCCAGACACGACCACGCCGAAACGTGGCCCAGAAATCCCTGTCACAGCGGACCAGCGGGACAATGACATTGCCTAAATCCCCACTAAAGTGAAGTAGACAAAGTAAGTACCCATATCTAAACGACTTGTTGCTAAAGCGATTTCCTACTGTACAGTGTCACTGATCGGCCCACAACATTGACGGTTAACGTTGCGCGAGCGCGAGACATTAGTCCGATACGTTGCAAGAAAGGACTGCTAAGCTTTTTTCAGGACTGACGAGCCGTAGGACAAAGTAGCCATTTTTCCCCGCGAACGGGAATATCAGCTGATCGGATGAAAAGACCGATAACAACGAAACACCAAGCACCTCCATTAACCGCACTCTCAGCCTAGTTTATTTTTGACAGAGGAAAAACGTGAAACTAATAAATCCCTAACACACTACACCCATGTAGAACCACACAACACGTTTCAACCAAAATAATTGGATTTATGAACGAATACGGCAAGAATACTTGATCCGATCATGAATTTTTAGAATTAGGGAATTTGGGAGGGGGGTTGTACGTTGTTCGTGCTTTTGATTGCTTTGCTGTGGATATTGGCCGCAAATTCAATCCCGTTCTCTTCCGTTTCCAGGGTGTAGGGGTAGGAGCTCGTCCAACGACCATTTAGTAACGAACAAGGGGGGGGGGGGGGGGTTTGGAATGGTCAAATGCAAATGAGTCTTCAATGTAAACTGCACCGTGATCCTCTTTCCCCCATGAATTTCACTCAACAACATATAAATAAAAAAAAGTATGAAACAAGAGATGAATAATGAAAACTTTATCAAAGTTTCTCTCTCTCATTGCAATATCCTTCTACACAACTTAGACATCCTTTTATAAAACAACCAGCAAATCTATAATATCCACTACGAAAAAATGTTGATATGTTTTTTTATTTGTAGGTGTACCTGGTATTTTAAAATTATCACTTTGAGAGCTCTTTAAAGAATTTCTCGTTTAAATATAGTTTTTTAAATGAAAATAAAACACACGTTGTTTAGATATGAAAATGAAGAAACATATTTTACACTTTTTCGAAAATATTTTACTTTTCTCCGAGAAGGCCGATAAACTAATTCATAAACATAACTAACATCCATTTTTTTAAATAATTTTGAATTATAATACAAAATTATGAAATGAAGGGTTAATTCTGAAAGTTAATACTACTACACCCGTGAGAAACAAAAATTTGATATGTGATGATATGCTTCTAAATAAATTCTACCCGCTCATTTTCAACATCTTTCATTTCATCTAACCTTCTATCCACCTATATAAAAGACACTTCATAATCTTTAGATGTCCCTTCTAAAAAGGACATCACTTTTCACCGCTAGGCCGATAAATTAAATCTACAAGGTAATACTTTTCTTTAGTGAAAAGTCTCAATCATTTGCAAACCAAATAGCCAAGCTTTCAAATGTAGAATATCAAACCTTAAGCTAAATTTTAACTTAAAATTTCAATACTATTGTGTAGATGAGATGAAAGCAGTATTGGTGACATAGTTGCTGTAGATCTTCAGGAGTGTTGGTTAAAAATCACTAAATCATCTTCTGACTGTTTAGCACGATAGATTGGAATGATAAGGGGATAGTTTTAATTCACAAGGGAAAAATTAAAACCGAGGCAAACAGATTTTGGAAGATTTTTGCGTCCCAAACTCGATTTTTTGTCGGATTTTTTTCTCTTCCTTCATATTTTCTGGCATTTAGAAATTTCAAAACTAAGCAGTTTAGAGTGAAATCGATCAATGATAATTGTTGAAGTAACTAACCTACATGAACAACAAAAAACATGTAAAATCTTTTCATTATCCTTCATTCATTCAACGATACAGATTAGAGTGAAGAATGCCAAAATGTGACAAATTCCCGCAAAAAAACTACACAGATTTCGTCTAGATAAACTTCGTATTTTACGAAATGGGGAAACATACTTATTTCTATAATTTTTCTAATGGTAAATAACTCACAGTCTTCATGAAAATGATCGTTTAGTTAAAACCATTTTTTTCTAAATCTTTTTGATATTTTACATGTTTGCTTAGAAGTGCAAAAAATTTTTTCAATAAACTTTATACTTATTTACAAAATTTATACCGGAAACAACACAGAAAAAAAATTTGACTATTACGTGTCACTGAAACTGCAACCTTTAAAATAAATCAACCTGTAATTAACAAAACCTGTAATTTTAAATTGTTTTCCTTGAAAGTTAAAGAAGATTCATTTATTATTACAGCAAATGTCCTGTAAAAAGTTGTACATTAAAAATTAAATGTCACGTAATTTGTTTTTCGACCTGTAAAATTACGGTAAATGTCCTGCTCCTTTTTGTTACAGGAAATTTGCGTAGTTTTACAGGAAATAATTTTTGCTGTGAAGAGCTGATAAAAAAAAAAATACAAATCTGCATTTAGTGCTCCTGAATAAGTCGAAATCAGTTTCCGAATTCTTTACACCTCGGAAAATGTGATTTTTTTTCCTTGTGTTATATTTTTGAATGGAAATTTTGGGTTCTGGAGATGAATTTGAATCTCTATCGCCAACACAAATTCCTTCATAATGAAACAGCTTTCATAAATACTTTTTTGTTCCTTTTTGCTCTAAAAACTCATAGGGAACGCAAAAGTCATAACACGTAATCTTTTTTTCGATTTATTCTTGCTGAAATCTCTTGAGAACATTTTTTTTAAACTTACAGTCTTACTATGAATATTTTATATTCGATTTCAGTTCGACAGTACTTGTATTTGTTTCATGGTCATCCATAATATGAATGTTTGATGGGATACATTTCAAACAGAATTAAATAAAATCAGATTTGAAATTTAATTTTTGTTTTTGAATTTCATAATAAAGGTTATTGATTTTAAATTTATAATTAGGTCATTAAGTAATTAAGTATTATAAATATATTTGAATGGTGGAAAATTGCCGACTTGCAGGAGAAAGAGCAGTTTTACAGTCAACTGAACAGCGTCATAGAGAAAATTCCGAAGAGTGACATTCAAATCCATTTGGGCGACTTCAACGCAAAGATTGGCTCCGACAATCAGGACCTTGAGCGCATCATGGGGCGCCATGGCCTAGGACAGATGAGCGAAAACGGAGAGCTGTTTGTAGAACTTTGTGGCAACAACAACATGGTGATCGGTGGATCGCTCTTCCCCCATTGACCAGCACATAAGGTCACTTGGGTATCCCGAGATGACCGAACAGAAAATCAAATTGACCACATCTGCATCAGTCGAAAATGGAGAAGGAGCCTTCTTGATGTCCGCAACAAACGAAGCGCAGACATTGCATCTGACCATCACCTCGTCCTTGGCGAGATACGACTGAGAGTTGCGCGTGTCCAACGGCGCGAGGAGCAAGTCGGGTGTCGATACGACGTCCGCCGGTTGGAGAATCCAGAGATGAAAAGGGCATACGTTGAACAGCTAGAATCCCGAGCCTCGGAATTGCCGACAGACGGAACAGTCGAAGAACAGTGGTGTGGAATCAAGAATGCCTTTATCACGACGAGCCATGGTACTCTCGGTAAAGTTTGTGGAAGAAGAAGTGAATGGATGTCGGATGAAACTTGGAGGATGGTCGATGATCGGAGAAAGGCGAAAGTCGGAATTGAGCAGGCATGTACCGGGTCAGCCAAAGCAGCCGCCCGTTTACGATATGCGGAGCTGGAAAAGGCAGTTAAACGAGCTTGTAGACGAGACAAGAGAGCCTGGGCAAACTCCCTAGCCGAAGAGGGAGAAAGAGCCGCCGCCAATGGAGATATCCGATTACTTTATGACATCTCTCGCCGCCTCAGTGGTGCAAGGACTAATGCAAGAATGCCGCTAAAAGACCGAGCAGGTCAGTTATTGACCGATCGAACAGATCAGCTCAAACGATGGACTGAGCACTTCGAACAACTCTTCCGAGTCACGAATAGCGATGGCCAACAGAACCCGCAGCTCGAAGCGCCAACAGTAAGCCGCATAAATGGCGTCAACTCGGAAGCGCCCTCGCTGGCTGAGTTAGAAGCGGTAATCAAAAACATGGAATCCAACAAAGCACCTGGGATCGATTGCACTCCCGCTGAAATGCTCAAAGCCGACCCTGCCTTGTCAGCACAAATGTTGCACCGTCTTTTCGCTGACATTTGGGATACTGCAACATTCCCGGCCGACTGGATGCAGGGTATCTTCGTAAAGGTCCTAGGAGACCTAACAGAGTGTGGTAACTGGCGTGGCATAACTTCGATCTGTACAACCTTCAAAGTACTCTGCAAAGTGATCGTGAACAGGATCCAGGAGAAAATTGATGCTACACTCCGACGGCAACAAGCTGGATTCCGATCCGGACGATCATGTGTGGACCACATCACAACGCTACGAATCATACTGGAACAAATCAACGAATTCCAGGACTCTCTTCTGCTGGTGTTCGTTGATTTCGAAAAAGCATTTGACCGACCTAACCATGAAAACATTTGGGCGGCTCTAAGGCGACGAGGGGTCCCAGAGAAACTAGAACATCTCATCGAAGCACAATACGAGGCATTTTCGTGCAAGGTCTTGCACGACGGTGTCTTGTCACGGTATCTTATCACCGCTACTTTTTCTAATCGTAATGGATGAGATTCTGATTGGATCGATTGACTGTGCACCGAACCGAGGATTTCCGTGGGATCCTTTAACAACGGAGCAACTGAACGACCTTAACCTGGCTGACGATATTGTTTTAAATCAAAGCAATCGAAAGATTCCTTTTAATTCAACCACGGTGGTTGAATTAAAAGGAATCTTTCGATTGCTTTGATTCATTTGAATCATTCAACCAAGTAGGCTCATACCACAACAGAGTGATATTGTTTTGCTCGCCCAAACACAACCGGACATGCAGAGCAAACTCGACGACCTCACCGAAAGTTCCAAGGCAGCAGGTCTCAAAGTTAATGTCGGAAAGACCAAGTCGATGGAGATCAACACAGGAAATCCCTCCAGTTTCATGGTAGCTGGGCAACAAGTTGAGAAAGTGGAGTGCTTCCATTATCTTGGTAGCCAGATAACGCCTGATGGTGGTACCAAGAAAGACATCGAAACCCGGATCAGAAAGGCCCGTTTCGTATTTGCAAGTCTCCGAAACATCTGGCGATCACGCCGATCCGGCGATCCCTGGGACCAGGTGAAGACGCTGGCCCCGGATCGTCAACAGTGGAGGTCTTTTACCACGGCCCTATGCACCGGAGGATCGGCGAAGGATCATTAAGTAATTAAATGAAAAACACGCATATCAAAAGAACAGGAAGGTATTCGTTATTGAGCCATTGCACAGTGGTCCGAAAGGGCTAAAAGTGGATTTTTTTTCGTAGCGCCTTAATCTCATCTCCCAAGTGTCTTGAAAACATTTGATTCTTCAAATATGCTCCATAACTTCAAAGTATCAAAAGTTAGTCAAAGTCCACTATGAAAAAATTGAAAATTCTAACGTTTTTAGATAGATAGAGCTTTACTTTATACTACAAAGTTGTAGAATACGGGAAAATATGAAACTTTGTTAAATACATCAAAACTCTATCTCTTTTCAGAGCAGAGTAAGAAAGGTTTTATTTTGAAAATTATTTTAAAGTTAGTTTTTTAAACCTTAACTATAGTTAGATGAGAATTTACATGAATAAGATGTTCTGAACATTTGATGGGGCATTCAAATCACATATTTTGTACAAAATTTCAACATTCTACGACGTTTGAAACTATTTATGTTAATTTAGTTAATCTCATCGTCGCGCTTCCTTCCTTGACGCGATCGACCTACCCAGGGTAACCTAATTGGTAGAAACGAGAATCTTTTGGAATTAGAATCGAGTCTTCCCCGATCCGAGGGAAAATCCTCCTTAACAATGTATGGCCCGCAGACCAGAGGATTTCGATCTTTGACGGGCTACTGGGCCTACTAGGCCGAGGAGTGTGATCGTGGGCTGCTCGAACGGATTGCCGCTCGAACAACGAGAAAGATATTTAAACGAACGGAAAAAGGTCCTATGAAAAAAGATTTGGTGGTAAGCATTGGCCACTGGAACTGGGGTTAAGTTTACTATACCTGAACAAGGTTCGTGTCCCGCAGGATTTCCAAAATGGCCACCGAGACACTTTTCCACTACTTTCTCTACTCCACTATGACGATTTGATCACACACACACGCCTGATTACTAAGTGACCGCTGGCAATCGAATCCAATCACCAGTACCCCATTGTATTCTGGCAAAATTCCGCCAGTACAAATGCGTTAACGCCTCAACCATTTTCTTTCCCAACGATGTTGCATGCAATTATCCTCCATATGTAATTGGTAGAATTTTCCGGTTGCATTCAACCCACTTCATGTTGTGTTGTCTAGTGTGTTAACAAATTCTGTTCCTAACTTAACCTTCGTCTAACAATATTTTATTTAAACCTAACTAGAAATAATGCACTCAACTTTACAATGTACATAGTTAAAATCAACAAGAATTTTGTAACAAACGGTTACACGTTTCCTAGCCAACTTATTGCAACGTTCGGTTTTATTTTTACTCAACTTCACGAGCGTTTATTGCAAAAACGTGCAAGTGGATTTTTGAAAACTAATAAACCACATTGAAGCTTGAGTTGGGTGGTCGGATTTACCGGTTTTTTCAAATCCGGTATTTCGGTATTTGCTATTTATAAAACCGATAAAACCGGTAAAACCGGTATTTTCCAAAGCATATTGAATTCATGAAAAAGTTTCGGCTTATCGCAGTAGTAATGGCATAAAATGCTCAGATTTTATAACGCAATAGATTTAGCAACATTTTCATTTAAAAAATATTGTGTTGTGTCCTTAAATTATCCCTTTGTCAAAAATTTATCATCATCCTCATAAAAGTCATAATATTTATCATCGTCATTTCATTATTATGATCCTGTGAAGCACAGTCTTAACCATTTCATTATTATAATTTTGCTGTAAGGTTGCAGAAATTATAGAAGTTTCAAATAATTTTCAACGATTTTTTGTCCTGCATTCAGATTTAAGAACAAATTTCACAAATTTAGTTACAGTTTTAAAACGGCTTTCATGAAAATGATATACAAAATATATATATTTTTAAAAACAAAAAGATTTTACGGTAAAAAAATTGCTTTATTTGATTAGGCAAAACACATAACACTGTGACAAAGTTTCTGGTAAACTAACAGAATTACAGATTTTTGTTGTCTAAAACACGGATGTTTTCCCCGCAACCTAAGTCGTGATCGCATTCTGTTTGCCTTTCTTCCAATAAAACGAACAAATAGAAATAAAAATCTATTCAAAATCGAGTCAAATTTCAGCAATAAATATAGTTGATTGGATTTGATAAATACGCTTTTAATAATAATAGTATTGCAAATCTATAAAAACTTTGTTACTGCTTTGTCTGGAAAGAAAATGCTTCAACAGCGTTAAAAATTAAAACAACAGAATTCCATCAGCTACCTTGAAACTATTGATAGATAAATTTCTTGAACATGTGTTTAACTGCTGACTCTGTTGAAACATTTAATGTTTTAAATCTAAGTAGGAAGTTTCTAAACAGCTTTCAACAATTTTGGTTTTAAATTTAAAATTTGTAAAAGCAGGGCTAGAAGCGACCATGAGGCAAAAAAGTAGGGAGAAATAGTAACTTTTAAGTAAAATTAGGGTGAAAATAGTGACCAAATCAAGTCAAAAAGTAACAGGATAGTGATTTCAAAAATTCCTATAGAACGATTCCAAGACAATTTTGCTTGTTGAAAATAAGCTTTTTAAAAGGCTCTTGGCCTCACTAACAGTAAGGCATATGTTGGACAAAAGGAACATTTTACCCAAATGAGTTTTGATGATTTATAAATAGTGACAACAGAATCCTAAAGCTCTAAAACACCAGTGGGAGAGAACTGAAAGATCGTACCCAAAGGACTACGACAAGTGAGCCCGATAGAAACTTCTTGTTATCCATTTTCTTAGAAAAAACAAACCTACAAATTTTCCAAGTTTCACCCTACACCCAAATAATTTTTTTTTCAAAGCCCCTAACACAGTTGAAGAAACACTCAAGTTAAATTGAAAATTCTACAAATGTACTGAAATTTGAAACTAGCACATGTTTGACAAAAAGTTTAAATGATAGACGCGAGCTTAAGTTTTGCATAATATTGAAAAAAAATGACAGATAAATGAAGAAAGTCATGACAAATCAATTGGAAGATCTTCATAAAAAAGGGGCAAAACATAGATACGATATTGAAAATAGCTTTGCAACAGTTTGTCGACCGAATATTGACAAAAGACTTACAGAAGCTTAGTAAAAAATTCACAAAAAATCCAAGGTTATCACACAAAAAAGCGCAGAAATTTCTAGAATTTCTTGAACAAACTTCTACGTAGAATATAACTTTTTTAATCAAAACTAACTCGAAGAACACTTACAAATAATAATGAAACATCCAGCAGAATTTAAGAAAAATCACTAAAAAATTTAAAAGGTTTTATGGAGTTTTAGAATGCTTCGTAAATTTTGACAAAAGCGCCTAAATTTTTTTTGGAAACATTTCAGAAGTTTCTCAGAATACTGTAGAAAATTCATCAGCCATCCTACAAAAAGGTGGAGATATAACTGAAATAGGTTTTGAAATCATCAACTGATACCAAGATATCTTTTAAAGGATGATGTCTATAAATATGCAAACTTGGAAGTAATAACTAGTTTTTTTAGATTCGCTTGAGTCACTTTTCACAAGTTTACCTCACATTCAATGCAATCAAAAACTTTAATAGCATGGCAAATGTTACCTTCCATGCCATTTTTCAAAGTTCTATAACTTTTTTTCAATTTTCCGATACAGCACTTGTTTTAATCATAATATAGTATATAACATATCCATGTTTTTGGAAGCTTTTAGCACTTAAGTGTGGTGAGAATTAATTTTCATAATGCTTGTTGCTTTGCGAAGTTTACAGCATCGACGTTGCGCAGGTGTGCTTCGTATTTAGTAAATATAAACACTAGGTTTACGGAAGAACATATCCATTCTTGTTCAGATTCTAATTTTCCAGCCAGAAAATGATCAAGTTTTAGTCATACATCAAGGCAAAACAATTGCCTTCCTTACTGGATCTAAGTCATTTATCCAATTTCGATCGTGTGAATATTCCGCAATCGAAAGCAAAAAAAATTAGTATTGAACCTGATTAATACTTACAACGTGTCTTGAAACGAGTGACATAAAACGAAATTTGAAATAATTAGATTTTTTTTAAAATTAGCTCAGTTGTAAAGTAATTATTGAAAAATGTGACTTTAGAGACCAAATTTCAAAATAAGTAACATTTCAGTGACCAGTCTGAAAAAAGTGACAAAGTTACTAAAAAGTGACCAACTTCTAGCCCTGTAAAAGCCCGGCACCGTTGAGAACGATTTTGATCAACTTGGCCTCTTTATAGATAAAACTTTTTTTGCATCTTTTGACCAAATTCCAGTTTTTCAAAGAAAAATACAGTGATGATTGTGAAGCAATCTTATATTTCTCGTATCTTTTCTTCAGTCATTGTACACTTGAACAGTCTTTAAATGTTGTGGAGCGTTAGTTCGATAGCTGAACTGAAATGTGTAAAGTTTCATGAAAAAATATCATCTAAGAGAGATTGCAGCTTGTCAATGCTCTTATGAAGGCCACTATAGCTGTAACCCAAAAAGTTACATCGACAAGTTTTAGCAAAAACCAAATCTCACATAAACCATGCAGTAAGGTTTAATGAGCTTAGATTTTAAAGCTGATTGAACAAAATTAAGTATTTGTACCCATACATATTTGGTAAAAAAACATTTAGCTGTGTCAATTTTATTTCAATGCCAAAGAACAGTGAAAAATTTACCGGAAATACCGGTTTTTTACCGTCTCAATAGCCGGTATTTCCGGTATTGGAAAATGGACGGTTTTACCGGTTTTACCGGTTTCGGTAAAACCGGTTAGACCACCTTAAGCTTGAGCTAAGTACAACAAATTGGTGTTGGCGTCATTTGTCTCCACGCGCATATATTTGAACACAACAAACATACAGGGTGACAAAAAAGTCCGGTCACACAGGGAAATCTCAATATCTCAAAGAATAAGAAGAAAATCTGAATCTGGCTTTCATAGCTTTATTCAGTAACTCATAAAGATACTTCAAAGACGATATCTCGGAATTTCACCACCTTTCTCTGATCGAACCAGCTTCAGACGTCTTGGAAAGTCGTCGCAAGCGGCGCGCACGTGCTTCTTCGGCATCTCGTCCCAGATTTTCGTGATAACTCGCTTGAATTGCTCCAAATCCCCACACGAAATAATCCAGTGGATTCAGATCCGGAGACGACGGAGGTCATTCATTCTTAGAAATGAAATCGGTCAAGTTTTCCTCACACCACGCCTGAACAACCTTTGCGGTGTGGGATGGGGCGCCATCTTGCTCAAAGCAAGACTGACGTATTATTTTTGAACCGGGAAACGTTCAACTTGTCCGCAGGAGCTTGCTGGAGGCTCACATTTCAAACTCGATCATTTTGGCGTTTGACTGTTTGCTCAAAAACGAACAGCTTCTCGTCCGAAAAACATAATCTCGTCATCTGCGCGCCAACCGAGCAGCGATAACAGCTTAACTCTGCCATGGATCACAACTCAATGTTAACAAACTGCACAGAAACAAAACTCTGCCACTTTGGGAAGCAAAGTTAACCCTTTCATTTGACATATAGATGGCACCAGAGAGATGCAACGTGTAGGCTACAGGCGACGCCAAAAAAGTGTGACCGGACTTTTTGTCACCCTGTATATTTGATGTGTTTTAAGTGTTCCCATACAAAAAATGGAAAAATTGATTCCCAGGCTAGGCAGATATTACGCAGGGCGAAGGCAGTTGAAATTAATTTTTGTATGGAAACACGCAAAACATTTGAAACGTTTGCTTGTTGTGTTCAAATATGAGCGCATGGACACAAATGCCGTCAACACTAATTTGCTGCACTTTGTTCAAGCTGCAATGTGATTTGTTAGTTTTAAAAATCCAATTGTACATTTTTGCAATAAACGCTCTTGAAGTTGAGTGAAAATAAAACTTGAAGGTTCAATAACTTGCTTAGAAAACGTCGTAGAATGTTGAAATCTCATGCAAAACGTATGATTTGAATGCCTCAACAAATGTTCAGTACATCTTATGCATTTAAATCCTTAACTAACTATAGTTAAGATTTTAAAAACAAACTTTAAAATAACTTTCAAAATAAAACCTTTTTAACTCTGCTCTGAAAAGAGATAGAGTTTGATGTGTTAAACAAAGTTTCATATTTTCACGTGTTCTACAACTTTGTAGTATAAAGTAAAGCGCTATCTATTGAAATAAAATCGTTAGAATTTTAATTTTTTTAGCATCTTTTTAGCAAAAGTTCTCAAGACACTTAAGAGATAAGATAAGAAAACAGAGGCGCTACGAAAAAAGTTCCACTTTTAGCCCTTTCAGACCACTGTGCATTGTGACGATCGATGCCAAAAGATCCTTCAATAAATGCCTGTTTTTAGCTTGCTGAAGATTTTATTGTTGTGAGTACATAAGTTTAATTCTTTGTGACCCTTGACAAAAAAAAATCTAATTCGTCGTTATGTGCCAATCCCGAAAACCTCTTCCTGGAGTGAATGATTGCACAACTGTTTCCCTCTTTGGATTATAGATGATAAGATTATATCAACATAAATAAATTTTAAGAATTTTACATATATATTTTTGAATTAAATTATGATTTGATACCATTTTACGGTAGGCTCTATCCTGACACCGATAAACATTACCGCGGAAAGTGCGGGTGGGTTAAAAGTTGTTTGCCTGAATCCGGTAGGTCGTATAGGTACACGAACATAAGAGACCACAACTTTACACTCTCGATGCCTGTTGCCTTCCGATGATGGGATAAATCAGAGACCAAAACGCTCCTATAGAAGTCGGGGAGAGAAACACTTGTCTATACCTTTCGAATCGCGCCTTTCAGCCGAACGCCGTCGCGACGCGTTCTCAATGATTTGAAAAACTCGCGAAACAGCGCGCGTCGTCGGCGAAACAAAACCGGTCCGTCTGGAGAGAGACGACGGCGACGATGCCTTTGAGCTTTCGAACGACGGCGTCGCCGTCGTTAACGATCGATTGGCGTCGGACAAAACGGGTGGCGACGACGACGGCACCGCCGTCACCACCCAGAGTAGAGGGTGGTTGTTCGCAGCTTTTATGTTGTTTACACTTCGGCCGCCCAGCAGCCGTGAGACCGTCTGCGGTTTTTCGCTTGCGGGAGCCCATTTTTTTCCGCGAGGGCTCCAACCACAACCACCATACGAGAGAGCTTTTCGCTTGTTTATTGTGCTGTTTCATTTTCAGTATTGAGCTGTCCCGCGTGACGGCAGGACGTGTGAATAACTCCTCTCCCTCAACCGGTGTTCGGTGTCCGGCTTCTGTTTCTGGTCTTTCTTCCTTGTTTGGATTGCTTGTTTGAATCGATTGTAGGCGCGCTAAATTTAGTCTCTCACATCCGCGGCGGCGTGGCCGATCATCTGTTGAGCTTTTATTTACTTACACGTTCTCGCGCGTTACCAATGTTTTGGTCCCGCGAATTCGGCGGCAGACCGGTTGGCATTTTTGTCGTTGCTGAGATTTTGTTTTGGTCGTTCTGTTTTTGGATGCTGTGAGAACAGCTGTTTGGCGCAACATGTTTCTGTGTACTTGTATTCTGGAATCAAGACCTAGATCCTAGATCGGTGAATTGTTGAACCTGTCCAGAAACCGGTAGTCGAAGGGAATCGTGGTCAGTGTTGTTCCCGCCAATCGACTGGTGAAGCTCGAGGGAGCCGGTTCTGCCAGTGTCAGTGCTCAATAGCCTCATTTGTGGTAAGCCCAGGAAGATTCCCACCGGAGCCTATGGGAAATTGTTGTTTATGTGTGCAGGAGTAAGGCAAGAGGGCGTGCAGAACCACCCACCCAGCGATCTGAGAACCTGTACCTTATGCCGTGCCTAAGTAGAAGTGAAAAACAACTTTCGGAACTAGGGTCTACCGCACCCAGTCCATGTCTGGGACCCACCCTTCTTGAACGTGTATGTACTACGAGTGAGTACGTGTGTCTCTAAAGTGACCAAAAAAGAGTGTGCGAGGCCACGGTTTTTCTTACTGGCTGTCGATGTTGTTGGATGATGGATTCTGATTACTGTTATTATCGTTTCAATTAGATCAATTTGCGCGCCGCGACTTCTGTGTCTGGTGGCTGCCCATAAAGCCTAAACCGATCTATAGGTACCTCTAAGGTGAACTCTTTCGCGCAAGGCGGTAACACGTATGTCTGCCCTGCTACTTACAACTCAGGGCATACGCCACTTGGCGGTGGCAAATTGTTCGCGCTGCGCTGCCTTAGCTGGAAATAGCTTGCAAAGGCCCTGAGCTGGGAGTGTTTACTGCTGCTGCCGTCCACACAAAACTCATTCTCGTTGTACACCCTAATCCAAAGCACAGTGCTACCCGCAATCTTTCACGCTATAAGCCTCCTTAAGTCGTTTACTGGCGGCGCATAATTGGAAAATTGGTGTTTATATTCCACACAGCCGTAAGTTTGTCGAAGAAATCCAAACAACAGCAGAAGCAAAGCAAGAAAAAAAGTGCCACAAACGCTGCCCACATTCCCAATTTGTTATCCCTCCGCAGAGAAAAAAAAGGGCACAACCCGAGCCTCAACCGGTCAAGGTGAAAAGTGCAACTCGAGTAACGTTTTACAACCCCTCAGCGTTGTTTAAGGAAGTCCGTCGGTAAGTTCAGAACCTCGAACTTGCGAAAACATAAAAAACGCATGCAGCTTACCGGGGAAAGTTTGTTAGTAACTAGCTACGCAAATCGTTGAGCAGTCAAGTTGAACCGACCTTACCTGTTTCTGTGTTCTTTTCCGGTATCTACTAGTATGTAGATCAACCCTCCAAGAGTGTTCTTGTGAGTACACATAGATCTGGACCCCAATGGAGGCCGCGCTCCGATATTGTGTGGTATTGTAGTGCGTTTGTTGATAATATTAACGATCAGTGGGTGATCAATGGAAAAACGGAGGCTTGATCGCGTACCGCGTGAACAACAACTATTCGAATGTTTCGATGACTAAGTATATGGAAACAGTCTGTGGTACTAAGAACGATTGATGTCGGTCTAGCGCCTAAAGTGCCGGCGGTGATTTCTGTCTGAGCCACATCTTAGTGTGATTGAATATTGCCTGCCTACAAGAGCAGCAACAAACCTAGAACAACGGACGTGCCCCACGATGTAAGTAGTGACTAGGCCTAAAGGGGGGTCAAGGATTTCGGTTTGAAGGGTTTACAATTATATTTACATCGGCTTGGTTTAGCTGCAGGAATAATGCAGTGTTTAATGGAGCGTTCCATAACGTTAAGCTTAACGTTAAGCTTAACGTTATTTACCAAAAATTAATAAGATTGTCTATTTCTATGGAGGATATGTAATAAAAATGATGAACTTATCCTCCCATATCCTTGAGCAAAAACATGAAAGTTTTGATGATAAACCCTAATCCGCTCTTGAGTGTCAATATGACACTATTGGGAGTTTGGCGGCTTGTTACTTTATTCGGGTGCAAAAAAAAAACCATCTAGGACCTTCAATGAATTTAGGAAATCTTATATTTTTCATCCTTAGTTTTTTTAGGACGCACTTTGAAAGCCCAGGAAAAAAATCCCCAATCAGACCTTGAGTGTCAATTTGACACTCCTCGCTTAAAATCGCTATATCTCTCTTGTTTCTCAGCCGATTTTTACAAAATGTATAGTATTAGAAATTCCGTAATGTATATAGACAATATTCAGTTTTAACACTTCAGTTTTCCGTTATTCAAAGTCTAAGAAAAAAAACAAAAAAACATGCTTCGGAAAAATAGACTGTAGATCAGCTACAAAATTCTAAAAAATCACTTAGTGTCCAAGAAAGCTGAAGTTAGAAGCTATACGTTGCGCGTAAGGATATATTTTCGAGAAACTTCCTAAGACCATGACCATTAGAAATGCATGTGGTATAAAAACCGTACTTTTCAATCAATTAATCATAATGTAAAGCGCAATGTTAAATTTAAGCGTAAGAAAATCTGAGAAAATGCAAGTTGACAAAAACTAAAAAAAACAGTAACTTTTGAAAATTCGTCAAAAATATTGTGTTTCGTGTTTTGAGTTTTGACAATCTAAAGATGCTAAAATGTGCCAATTTAAGTCATATTTTCAATTCTCTTTTCAAAATTTATCTGGTGTGACTTGAACAGTTTTGACAGTTCTTTGATTTCAAAGTACGGTTTTTGCAGCACATCGTTACATGTTTTGTTGACATGATCATAATTTTTTTCAACAAAATATATGCTTATGTGCAACGTAAAGCTTATAACTTCAGGGGTGAAATTATGAATCCTATTCGATTCGACATACTCATTTCGAGTTTCAACTGGAATCGTATTAGAATCGTTTTACGTATCTCGTTCGAGTTCTAAATTTAAAAAAAACTAGATTTCTAGTAAACCGATAAGTAGATCATCTCAAAACGTTCCACTCGAATCGAGCTCGTTCAAGATCGGTAATGCGTAAGTCGATCGAATCGAACGAATCTCGATTGTTTCGAGTTCCATAATCTCGCCCCAGCTTTCTTGGAATCTAAGTGAAATATCTTTTGAGCATTCTGTAGCTGATCTACAGTCTTTATTCTTTTACTTGGAATTAGTTGCTACGTAGTTTTTTTTTGTTAGAACTTGTTTATCTTGTCAATGGGGTAAATGAGTCATTGAATTTCTTATTTTGTTTTCGATTTCCAAATAGGTACCCGACGAGGGATTTTAAAATTACTCATGTTTTATAATGTTTTTAAGAATGTTTTTCAGAAATTCGACGTTGTAAAATGGTAAAAACTACTAACAAAAGTGATTAAAAGCTATAAAGCTCGTTTTTTTTTTTGAAGCGTGTTTGTACTTAGTTAAGGGACTTGAAGTTATTTGTATAAAAACTTGTACCATCAAAACACTTCATTTTTACCGTAATTTATCAGATGCAGTATTAAATAGAATGTTTTTTTTTAACGTTTTGATCAGCTATTGAAAAACCAGAAACTTCCATGATTTGTAGTATCGATTTATTAAATTTGATGATGGTTTTTAAACAGACATTCAAAATTATTGAATTGAAATATATGAAAAAAAATACACGAGGCATCCAGTCAGAATAAGGATTTGAGTTAACGGATCTGAAAATCATCTGCTTTTTTAAATTGTTTTTTCCTGGATCATAAGCAATATAAATAGGATGATCTGACGGAAACAGGACTTTTACGAGATGGGAAACGGTATAGATACAAAGTGTTGGAACTTTAGAATGGTTTTTTCAAAGAATCTATTTATAGAAAAATGAATTTTTGTCTGTCCATCTGTCTGTATGTTCCCTATAAACTCGGAAATTAGTGAAACGATTTGCATGAAACTTTGCAGGTGGGTGCTTACGAGGCCTGAGTGGTGGTGGTATTATGGCATGTATTACGGTTTGAGACTCCATCCACTCAGTAGAAGGGGAAGGGGGTCTCCCAAAAAAAAAAAAAAAAAAGAAAACAAATTCAACCAAATTTGGCATGGGAGGATATTTGGTACCGCTTCCTTCTTCCAGTGCTCAGTGGTGCAGAACATCAATCTAACTTTACAAAATTAATAGCGCTCAGGAACGAAGAGGTTAATATTTGGTGTCCTCGGCAACATTCTTCAATTCAGGAGTATTTCCCCACTTGTCATACGAACAGCTGATTTCTCATGTTTACATTTTCTCGGCATATCGTGGTAGGGTTAACATAACAACAACATTACGCATGTTCAACGACCAGATAGTAGCGAAATAAAATTGGCAATGCAATTGGAGTGGTTTTTAAAGCGCACCCTAGTGAGGAGAATAAAAATTCTTTATTTAATTAATTGTAAATTCATAACAAGTAAAGAAATGAAGGTATGTTAATGCTTTTAGTTAAAGAAGTTTTTAAAAGAATGCATTGAACAGTGCTTATCATCAAAGATCAAAATTGCGACTATTTGATGTTTACATTTTTCAAAACAAAAACAAAAAGTTACCCTACCTTACCCTAAGTTATCCCCTGTCTCAGGCAGTGTCCGGCTCAAAAACGTTAATCCGCTATTCGCTAATTAGTCCGCTAACTTTCGGTTGGCGAATTAATTTTCTCGCTATATTTTTCTTCAACTAGCGGATAAGAAAGTTTCGCTAATGTTTAGTTCCGCTAACTGAAGAACGCTAACTCTTTGGCCATAGACTTATAGATCATAAATTCGACATCCTTCAGATTTAAAATTGTAAATCTGATCAGGTATTTAAATTTTCGTTAAAGATTTATTTCAGAAGCTATTCGATCTCGATTTTGACTGGAATCATAGAAAAAAGCGTCTTTTTTAATTGTCTTCACTTGAATTTATGTCTTAAGCATAAGCCTTCTTTGAATATAAAAGAAATGAAAAAGTTGTGAAAAATTGAAATTTCCAGAACAAAATAAGTGTATTAATGTCAAAAAAGATGAAAAACTATTTCGGACAAAACAAAACATTTGCCTAAAGAGAATCTTTGCGTTCACTGATGTAAAAAAAAACATAAACGGGTGAATATTTTGAAAAAACTTATTCCATTTTTTTTTTCTTTTACTTTCCACCAAATACACTAACGAAAACTAAAAGTGGACTGACGCAACTGATATGTACAGAAATATTACAAAATAAGTTCGAAAACTTCCACTATTGATAGCATTTAACAACTTTTCTAGTCAATATTATGATTAAAGATGGCTGCAAAATTTGTGTTTTGCTTATCTTTTTCAAAACTTTCTATTATCGATTAGCGATTAGCGCTTTATTATAGATCGATAACTTTAAGGCAACATTTGGCGGCTTCAATTAGCGTTCGCTAACTTTGGCAGAAATAGCGATCTAATTAGCGCCGCTAACTTTTCAGTTAGCGATGCCAAACAGTGGCCTCAGGAAATACTCAATTTTGGTACAAAATATATTGACGAGGGTCCACCAATCTATATATATAAAAATGAATTTCTGTCTGTCTGTCTGTCTGTCTTTCTGTCTGTTCCCTATAGACCCTATAGACGGTTCAGTAGCGATTTACGTGAAACTTGGCAAGGTGAGGGTATTGGAGGCCGGGGAAGGTTCCTATAATGGTTTGGAACCCCTCCCCCTAACAGGAAGGGGGGGGGAGGGGCCTCCCAAACAAAAGACAATTTTTTGCATAACTCGAGAACCAATCAAGCAAATGGTATCAAATTTGGCATTGGGTGGTATTTGGGAACGGGGAATATTTCAATGAATATTAAGTACCCCTCTCTCCTCTGAGTGGGGTGATAGGAAGGGGGGAGGGGGACTACCTTACTATTTTTCATATAACTTGAAAACTAATCAAGATATTGGAACCAAATTTGGGATGGGAAGGTATATTGATACAAAAAATATTTCAATAATTATTTGAGACCTCTCCCTCTTTGCAGTTGAAAGGGGGAGGGGCCTCTTTCATATTTTTTTACATAACTCAAAAACTAATAAAGCAAATGGTACCAAATTTGGCATGGGAAGATATTTGGATACGAAAAATATTTCTACGATTATTTGAGACCCCTCCCTCTTTCCAGTAGGGAGGTATAAAGGGGGGAGGGGCCCTCTTTTTAATTGTTTACATAACTTAAAAACTAATCAAGCAAATGGAACCAAATTTAGCATGGGCGGATATTTGGAAACGTAACATGTTCTAATGATTGTTTGAGACCCCTTCCTTCTTCCAGCGGGGAGAAACGGAAGAGGGAGGGGAGTTTCATATAATTTTTATTGCATAACTCAAGAACTACAACAGCAAATGGAACCAAATTTGGCATGGAACGATATTTGGGTACGAGAAATACTTCTATGAATATTTGGTATCCCTTACACCTTCAAAAAGGTGGAAGAAAAGGGGGAGACCCTTCCCCTTACAATTTTCAGTATAACTGGAGAGTTGATCGAGCAAATTGAACCATATCTACCATATCATGCGAGGGAATTTAGATACGAGAGATAACCCACTTTTTTTCAGCGGAAAGATATAAAGCGGGAAAGAGGGGCTTCCATCCAATTTTTTGCATAACTCAAGAATTAATCGAGCAAATGAAACCATATTTGGCATCAAAAAGTATTTGAGTACCCTTTCTTGCAGTAGGATGATAGAATTGGGAATATAGGGTAAAGTTGGGAATATAGGAACCTACAAAATTATCAGATCTTTAACACAAATTTATAGAGTAAGATTCAGAATATTTGTTTAAGTTATCTTTGTGTTGCAATTCGAAACTTCAGCTGCAGCTCTCATTTTGTAGTGGTTGCTTATGAAATATGTTATAATTTGATTTAAAATAATGCCAACAAAACAATAAATTTGAATAATTTTTGAAAATATCATTTGATCATGAAAGGTGTAGCAAAGCACACCGGGTCAGCTAGTAGCAAGATAAAAATTCTTTTTTTTTATTCATATAAGGCTTTGATGTCTTCGACAAAGTTGTTTATCTGGTCAAAATACATTAATTTGTCAGATATTACACCACCTTCAGAAGTTACAGAGAAAGTAAAAAATACTGAATCAAAGCAATCGAAAGATTCTCTTTAATTCAACCAAAGTATTAAATAAAGGAAATCTTTCGATTGCTTTGATTTTGTATTATTATTCAACCTAGTAGGATCGGGCTAACATGAAATAATCGAGCTGAGTGCCTGTTTTGGTCAACGTTGTAAAATGTTGTGGTGCTGATAGACAGTACAGTTCATAATTCATTTAAATTAGCAACATGCTCACTGTCAATTCAACCTTTAAACGCGATATTTTTTTTTCATGACTTTTATCCATATTTCCTATCAAAGATTGGCCAACTCTCACACGTTTAACTGGCGAAATATAGTGTTTTTCAAATATGCGATATGTGATTCAGCAATTGCTTGAAAATTTACCTTATTGAACTTGTTTTATTAAAACTGCTGTATTTGAGATACTTATCAAAACCTTTTGCAAAAATTATTGATAGTAGTTCTTGCAAGTTTAAGTTTAAATGGTGCGGATTTGAGTTATCTTCTTCTTCTTCTTCTTCTTCTTACATCAACATGGCCAAAACATGTAGGCATCCTGGAAAATGGGAGACTTGCGTAATGGTGCGGATTTGAGTTATCGTAGAAAAAGGATTCGCAAGAACAGCTTTTTGAACTTGAAACAAAAATTCCGATTTCAGTAGAAATATGGACGAATGTTTGCATACGACAATCATATTTTCCTGTCATTAATCCTCTAGTTAATTATTTTTATAAAAAGTACATTTGCCTAAGTTTCTGACATTGAATAACAAATCACACAGTCAAAAATCACACATTCATTCCGATTCTGTATTTATTATTTTGAACATTATGCAATTCACTGATTGTTTGGGGAAAACATGCTATGTTATTCCGTAAAACGCCCAGCTTTTCATAAGGAATTTCGTAATATCTAATATAAATATTGTAGTTTGGATGATTTTTGATTTAAGGTCACATATATTTTAGAAATGTCAAATTGACTAAAACAGAGGTGCGAAAACACAAGACAACAAAATTTCAAATTTGGAGGCGCAATTCAAATATGCATTTTTTTTATATCAGCTCTGGTTTTCGAAATAACTTTGAAAAAATTTGTACACTTTTTTGGACAAAAGCTGTAAAGCAAAACATGGCTTTAAATTTAAATTTTTACGCAATAATTAACTTTACCGAAGACCGCTAGTAATTTTAACTTGGAAGTTATAGAAATTTTGCTTATTTTTTTATGTTTCCCTGTTCTGTTAGAACAGGGAAAAAATGAAATTTCAAACCAAAATGAAGATATTTTTTAAAGTATAAGTAAAAACGCTTTGCTGTCTTCAACAAAGGAGTAAAAAATAGATAGGAGATATCAATTGATGATTTATCTAAAAACTGTCTTATCAGTAAGACTGGATACGATCGACAAAATCTGACCGAAAATTCGAATGCAGGACGTCAAAATCTTCCAAAACCAGATATAAAACATTGGTAGAAGATTTGAATCCAACAGAATGTGAAGTTATTGAGTTTAAGCTAGGAGTGACAACGAGCAAGCATTGAACTTCTATTGAGTTTTGAAAGGAAATCAGGCAAAATCAGGCTTATTTCCAAAAATCAGTGAAAAAACGAGGCTCAGGATGGACCTCCAAAAATCAGGCAAATCCTGAAAAATCAGGCACATTGGCATCTCTGGAATTTTTTCTTTCACTGTAACTTCTGAAGGTAATGTAATGGAAATTATCTGTCAAATGTATGTATTTTGACCAGATAAACAACTTTGTTGAAGACATCCAAACCCTTATACGAATAACAAAAAAGTTAGCATTTTCACTTCGCTATCGGTGAAGCCCTCGGTAGTAAATTTTATACCAAAATATACTCCTTGTGAAATTGAACAATGTTGTCGAGGACACCAAATGTCAGTCCCATTCCTGGACGCTATTAATTTGGTACAGCTATATTGGTTTTCTGTACCACTGTGCAATGAGGAGAAAGGAATGGGGAAGGGGGCCAACCTACAATTTTTACAATAGTTCGAGAACTGATCAAGTTAATTGAACCAAATTGAGCATGGAAGGGTATTGGAGTACAACAAATGTTTCTATGATAATTTCAGACTCCTCTCTTATTCTAGTGGAATATAAGAAGAGAGATGGGGGCTTTCATACCTTTTCTAATGCAAAACTTGAGAACTATTTGAGCAAATGGAACCAAATTTGGCTTGGAAGGGTATTTGGGTACAAGTAGTTGATCTAATCCTTCTTTTTTCAGTTAGAGTGATTGAACTCCTTAACAATTTTAAGCATAACTGGCAAACTAATCAAACAAATGGAACCAAATTTGGAATGGATGGGTTTTTGGATACGAGAAACGTTTCTATGATATTTTGAAAACCTTCTGTTCTTCCATTGGGAAATATAAAGGGGGGATGGTGCTCCCATACAATTTTTTACATTACTTGGGAATTTAACCAACAAATTGAACCAAATCTGGCAACGGAGGGTATTTGAGTACGAGGAATGTTTTTAATATTTGGTTCTACTGTCTCCTTCAAGTGGGGTGATAGGAAGGTGAGGGGGAGCTCCTTTACAAATATTCACATACCTTGAGAACTATTCGAGCAAGTGGAACCAAACTTAGCACGGGAGGGCATTTGAATACGAGAAATGTTATATGCTTATTTGAGAATCTGTTCTTCTTCAGTTGGTGATGAAGTTAGGGAAGAGACAACAAATATGACATTGGAAATCATTTGGATACGAGAAATGATTCTATAATTATTCAAAACACTACTTTTCTTCCAAAGAGTTCATAGAAAGTTGTGAGGAAGTCCCAATAAAATTTTGTTGGTAAAACTGAAGAAGTAACTAGTAATGCAAATATAATAAAATTTGACATGGGAAGGTACTTGAGTACGAGTTATGTAGGGGAGAATGAGGATACTTGATCCCTGGGGATACTTGATTCCTTAGCTATATCTCGAAACTGGAATGTCTTACAAAAATCAAATGTTCTAGAAAAATGTGCCAAAATGAGCAAAATAACAATGCTTGTAGTTTAAAAAATTTTAACAAAATAATTGTTTGAGTAATTGAACTTTGTTTGAAAAATTTCACAAAATGTAACTTGAAGATCTTTTTTCATCACTTTAAAATGTTCCTTACATGGGAAAATTATGAAAAAATATTTGTTCCAATGTATCAATCGTTCGAGCGTAAAATCAACTTCATAATGCCATATTTTCAAAGCAATGGAAAACTCTCAACTTTTTTCAGAAAAAGTTTTCTAAAATGTTGATTATGGGTACACTTGATTCCTTAGAGTTGGGTACAATTGATCCCCCTTCCAAACGGCATATTCTTCTTCTGAATTGATCGTTATGATTGCTGATTACGAAATTACTATTATTTATCCAAAAACTAATATTTATCAAACAATTGTCTGAAGAAAAGAGCAAAAATAATTAATTTTCTTTTAATTATAAAAAATAGCGCCTTTAAGTATGCAATGCTATTAGCGTTGAGACAAAGTTATAGAATTTTCTTCTTATGTCTGCTATAAACTGTGAAATGAGAACAAACATGATCAAAATAGTCAATTAACATTCTATCTTGGGGTTTTGTTTGATTTTTATACAAGGATTAGGGCTTCCTGAATAAAAAATCAAGTCTCCTTCAATAGGGGATCAAGTCTCCCCTAACTTCTAAAAAATCGCAATTTTTTTACTCCCACGAAAATGCTTCTAGTTCATCAACGGGTTCAAGTATCGTTCTATTTTTTGGAGCATAGAAACTTGAAGTTACAAGCTGTAAGAAAATGTCAAAGACGGCGAGTTGCTAAATTTTTCCAAAAAGATATGGTGAAAATAAGAAAAGGGGATCAAGTATCCCCACTCTCCCCTAATGTTATAGACTGTTCTGTCTTACAGTGGGGAGAGAAGGGGAACAAAGGGGGTTCTATATAAATGTTGTATTGCTTAAGAACTTATCAACCAGAAATGGAACCAAATTTGATATGAGAGGTTTTTGATTAGGCAAAATTGGGTTCCCTACCACCACCCAGTTGCGGATGGGGAGGGAAATAGAGCTTTCATACAAGTTGTTATGCATAAATCGAGTACTTATCAAGCGACCAAGAGGTTGTTTACGTACGAATAATTTGAGACCCCCCTTTAATCTCGAAAATTTATCAGATGAATCGAGTGTAATGTGACGTTATTTAGATACTAAAAATGTGTCTATAGTAGTTCGTTAACTTTTTCCGCATTGAAACGGGAAAGGCTGAGGAAACCATACCAGCAAAACAAACATTTTGACATAATTGAAGAATCAATGAAGCCTCTCAAAACAGAGCCAAAATTGCAAATCTTGGAAAACTATTCTAGAGATCAAGTTTAAAAAATATAGATTAAATCATCTATTTTTCTTCTCCAGTTGCAACTCTCATTTTTAAGCGATTGCTTCTTGATCATGTTGAAGTTTGATTAAAAATGATGCATCCTAAATCAAATTTAAATTACATGTTGAACCATTCCGCTTAGTTAAAAATTGGATACCTTTTAACCTTATAAGGCCTCTAGGATTAATCAGGAGCTTCAATAGGAAACTTGAACATTACCAGAATAATTTCCATGCCACATCACCCTTACCCCCAAACAATCAGCCTGAGATTTGTGTCTGAGGGATGTCATACAGCCGATCTCTGCAAAACAAATCATCACATGTGCTGTACTTCCTTTCCTCTATTGACTATAGGAGATATAGGAGATATAGGACTATAGGATATCCTCAATATTGATTATCTCGGCCCTAATCACGAAGTGCAACCGTTATGTAGTTGTCCAGGAGGGGCTGCATGTGGAGCGTAGTTAGTAGCAAGCTTAAGCTCAAGCTCAAGCAAGAACTGTTTAATTCTTTTTTGTAACTTAACGACTCTCAGCAGTGTACTTTTAGGTACCTCTTAAGTAGCTTGAAATCTTTTTCTTTAAATGCCGCAGAGATCCTTTAATCACTTACGTAGTAAAAATAGTTGATTTAAAATAAGTCTCAAATACTTAAATATGATTCTGTTCAATGATTCTAATCTTGGCGTTCGACAGAAACGGTTAATTTTCACAAATAACGATTATGTTTCCTTTTCTTTTCAGATATGTTGCAGAAACTGTCCAAAGCAAAGAAAAAGACAAACAAAACATAATCAAACTCCATGTGATAGGCTGTAAGCCTAAACGACAACAAAGTGCCTAGAAAATTTCCCTCCCAAATGGAAAACCACCACCACCACCAGAAGAACCAAGTGCCAGTTTATTCAGCAAAAGCAGATGCAACAGCATCAGTGTGCCAAAAACACAACAAAGTGCTAACAAAACGTGCAGCCAACATGAGCCAGTGAACTTAGGGCACACAGTTTAAGCAATTTTAAGAAAAACCACCCAGGGAGTTGACCGCCCTCCTTTTGGTGACTGCGACGAACGCCGTGTGAACACCTAATTATGTAAATGTAAAAGTTTTATAACTATCCATTAAGGCCAGTATTAAAGTTAGTAAGTGTTTGGTTGTCGTTTGTCCTGTTGTTTTTTTTTCTCTGGTTGTTCGATTAAGTTTTGTGTTGTGTTTTGCGTCTACATTTTTTCTCGTTTGTTTGTTTATTTTGTTTGACGATTTATTCCGGGTTCCTTGGATCCCTGGTAGAGTTCAAGAGAGCGTGTCAAGTATCGGATCCAATTTGTTTGGCCGGTGGAAATTGTACTTAGTGTGCTATGTATTGTTTCATTTCCTCTCGAAAAAACAGCCTTCGAGTGGCTGCGAGCAGTGAAAAGTGTGGTGCTTGCCCAAAGTCGCATATCGCTGCGCGCGCATAAATAATTAATGAGTCGCAAATGATCTATCTCGTGCCAGTCTCCCCTGAAGGAAGCCAGTAGCAGCTCTCTTGGGCATTAACTAAAAGTGCACTTGAGCCTAGTGCGAAGAAACAAGTTCACAAGAAGAAAACAAGTGGCTACGCCAAATGTATTAGGGTTGTATACACAGAGGGTATCATACTTATTAATGGTGAGTGACTCGACTCGAGCGAGCAGCAGGTGTGAAAGCAAAAGTGACACTTCCGTCTGACAGCCGCGCATTTGGGCCTTGGGGTTGCTTCGATCGAGATTACGATCGATCGATAGCTTCCTTTGAGGTGGGAGTTACGAGCCAACGAAACTACAAAAGTGGAGTTGATATGCCAATCTTGGAACCTGACCTGGGCACCCCGGGCTGAAAAAGTCGATTGTCGCGTGCCTCGCGAAGTTGTCTTAATTCCTGCAGGTCGAAGTAATTAATTCATACGAAAAGCAACGATTGAGCGAAACCATCGGATTGCCAGGAAGACAACCGAGACCACGGAAAGCAGGTCAGATCTGGCATTAGGAGAACGGATCAATTGTTCAGGCCTCCCTATTTGATAGTCACTTGGAATCGGATCCGGTCAGAACGAGGGTTTGGCCTTCTGGAATATTCCCCGCTTTACCCCAACAGACCTTCTCTTGATCTGTTCTTGTAGACTCGTGCAGCAACACCCGTGTATGTTTGTTTCTGCTGCTGTGGTGTCCCACCTGATCAGAACCTTAACCGGCTTTAGGCCCTGGCCGCACATTGACGGCAACAGCTGCTGATAAGTGATTTAGTGACTACACACTCTAAAAGCCTCTAGACAACCTCCTATAGCACCCATAGAACCTTCTGATCGCAGAATCGCAATCGATCGAGTGTGTGCGCCCGCGATCGGTGAGAGGTTGAGGTTTCTCCAGGTTCAGTTCAGTTCAGTTGACAGCTCGTCGGACTCTCAGAACGTCGTCGGCCAAGGTGCAACCTGTTCTCAGCAACAGCAGCAGCCCCCAATCTCCGCAAAAGGATTATCATTTTGATACCGGTGTACTGGAATTTTAATGGTTTACATGGTAAGTCTTTCGCCTTACTTACTACTATAACTAGGTATAGCTTAGTCAGTCAGTCTCTCGGGCCGACTTTTAGCTTGGGCCACAGATTTAGAATACGTAATTAAATAATGGATTAGGCTCGGGCTGCGCGCGGGTGAGCGAGCGCCACAACTTCTTGCGCTGCCCGTTCGTTTGTTGGTAGGTAATGATTTTTATGAGCTCAAATCTTGGTAATTGTCTCAATGTTGCTGCTGCTAGCGCAGCTGATTGTCACCGACAGATTTCCTTTTGCGGCAATAGCAGCTACGTTTTGAGGCAGAGCTTGTTGTTGGCTAGGCAGGTGTAGTTCAAGTTCAAGACCAACGGGAGTTGTGATTGAAAAAAAAACCTTCAACTGAAAGATATCTAAATTTGATTTGATTTAGTTATTTATCAAAAAGTTCTGCCGTTCTTTCAATCGTAAGGAAACATTTCCAATTGGTTTTAGGCTTGTGATATAGCTTTGTTTGCAAGTCGGCTCCTATATGTGCCGATGTCTGCGAGTTTGAGCCCAAGAGTAAACATCGAACATGATTGTACCGGAAAAGTTTTTCAATAACTGTCCGTGAACTGCAACGTTGAAATAAAGTCGCGAGCCAATGCTATAAAGATGGGAAAACGGCTATACAGCAAAAATAAAATAAAAAAAAACGAAACCAATAAAAAAAATCACTTAGTCAATTGCAACATGATTCATGATCATGGCCATTAGACTGAGACGATTTGGGGTCATTTTTAAATTTCTCAGAGCCTCTGGTCTTAAAAGTTTCGTTTTGGTTCAAAACAACCCCATGATTTTTTGCAAAATTTTAAAGTAACGTTTACATGAGTAAATTTGAACTTTTTGGTTTGTATGGAAAATTAAATATTTGGTCTGAACAATCAACATAATTATTGTTTCTGCTGTGGTACCGAGCCTGCTTATGGGTTTTGTGCCAATTTATAAATTTTTAAAGGGAATTTTCCGCTAAACAACTTTGCGAAGATTGTTATTTCGTATCTTATTAGGCAAAAAGTTATAAGCTGTTTAACAGGGGCATGTCTTTTGATAATGGAAAACAATAAATTCATTCGACATCACTGCTGATGCCCCGCGAAGTATTGCTTGAAAAGTAGTCATGCATTACCTCGCTAAGCACCCAGCAGTGATGTTAATTGAACTTTTTGTTTTTCAATGCCAAAAGACATATCCTCATTCAACACCTAATAACTTTTTTATCTAATAAGAAACGAAGTTACGGTTTCCGACAAAATTGTTCAGCGGCAAATTTCCTTTATTAAAATTATAAATTGGCACAAAACCTATTATTAGTAGGCTTGGTACCACAGTAGAAACAAAAATTCAATTCAATGATTTACTCATGTAAACGTTACTTAAACATTCTGCAAAAATCATGGATGAGTTTTGAACCAAAACAAAGCTTTTAAGACTCGAAGGTTTGGGTAATTCAAAAATGACCCCAAATCTGATCAGTCTAATGGCCATATACCTAACATTAAAAACGACAACCTATCGCCGCAGTAGAAACACACTATTAAAATTGAACTTTTGAAAACAAGATAATCTATGCATGTTTTCTATTGTTAAAATATCTGGATTGAGTTTTGAGGTTCTTGTAGCATGTAAAAAAATCATTGGGAAGTTGTTAAGTAATTCCTAAATGAATTAAATTATAAAATTTGTCATAAAACTCTATAGTATCACAATACCATAATTTTCTAAGCAGGCGAATAAGTCTGAAGACCGTTGTTTGCTTCCTTTTCAAATAGAATGCGAGAGGAGATCAGATTAGATAGGATAGTGGTAAGATTTGAGGATTCCAAATCTAGATAAAATTAGAGGATAGGTTTTAATCACAACTAGGTATGTTGTGTTACTTTTAGAGATGGCCTTGGGAGTGCTTTTTATATAAAGAAAAGGTTTGTTTTAACGGCGAAGCATAGAAGCATCGAAATGTTGTTTCAATACAATGAATGATCTAGCTATATAAAAACTTGTTTTTGTTTCAAACCTGATTTAAAAAAATGCTGGAACAGTTTTGAAGAGAGCGTCATTTTATACAATAAACGTTTAAATTATGCTCACAACTATACTTGCGCAATAAAATTGATAAAGTCTTCTGAAAATTGATCAAGTTGTTTTGAATTTTATCTTACACTAAAAACTGTACTCGAAAAAAATGCAAAACTTTCATTTGTGAATAACTTTTGAGCGGAGGGATGAAAATTTATGCAATTTTCAGTGATATCACCTGATAACGTAGGGTTTACTTGTACAAAGTTTGGTGGCGATCTGTCAAATAGTTTAAGAGATAACGACTAATGAATAAGTTTATTGTCTAAAATGTTTAGGAAATATATGCGCCATTTATATTGCACACTATGAACTACAGTTTTTCCGAATCAAGGCTATTTTTGTAGACGTTCTTCATTTCCTGGAGCTTGACTTAAAAAAACTCAAAATTTTATATTTTTTCGTAGTTTACCAAATTGTCCACCTTTTTCATAAAAACATCATTATTAACTTTTTATCACCTTCATCACAGTTGAATGTGCTATGGATGGAAAACGGTCGCATTTGTATACATTTATTGGCATACTTGGCCGTTAACTTAACCATTGTCCACTTATCGGTTGGCATCTTCCATAGATCGTCAGCTAAATTTAGTACTATAGTTCATAGTCTATACCCGTTCAGAAGAGCATATTAAAATCGTAACCCAAACCTAACTCAGCGAGGTATTTGTATCTTATTCAGTTATAGTTTTGATATGAAATTTGTAATTCATGTTTTTTTCTAAAACAGAATTATATCTATTTTTGATAAAACAATTTTTTCAAACGCACTTTTGAAAGCTTAAAGATGAAATTTATTGATGACCTATATGAATTAAAATAATAATTTTTGAGGCGTGGTTTCATCTATATTTTCAAAGCTTAGGTCTTATATTCAATCTAGTATTGTAATCAATCTGTATACTTCATTTGACAGAAGTATGAGTTAAATGAAAAGGCAGGGGAGTATTGTTGTTTTTCTCTATTTAAAAGCTTCAATTGGATTTTGGGAGCCTTAATTTCAGTAGGTACATCTAGTATTTCTTTTCAAGTGCTGGTAATCCTATTCCAATTCATTCTTATTTCAATGCATCAAGTAAACCTTCAATGTATTCCATTCATCTGAACAACACTCGAAGTCGACTGACTGTCCGTCCGCACGCATCCCTTTTGAAATTCCAATAGTCCGATTCAGGCCCGTGCGAAGGACCCCCCCCAGGGGGGAAGGGGGAGGGGGGGGTTTTCAAAATTCAAAATTCAAATTCAAGATTTTCAAAGTTTAGAATCATTGCTCTCTCCGGCAAATCATCAATAAATTATTGAAAATAATGTTCCTTATTCTGAACTAGACATTTGCTTAAAAATAAATACGAAGCAATCAAGTTTACATATGTAACATCAATGTTCGGGATGAATAAACCTACTTGGTTTAAAATCCCTGAGAAAAAAAGGAAATATGTAACATCAATATTTCAGAAAAAAAAAACAGAAAACGAATGCGATTTAAAATTCGCATTTAAAAGTTTCGGGCATAAGAATAATAGAAAAAATATTCATCACTTTAATCCACATTTAAAAAGAAACAAAATCTAGATTCTTAAATAAATTTCAAAAAAGATAAGGAATTAATCACGATTTAAAATGTTCAGCAAAACTATAATAATTTTTGTTTAATTATCGTCTTAGTTAACATTCCTTTCCTTCATTTTCAATTGAAGACTTGATTGAAAAATTTCGCAGTAATATTTTAAATTTGAAGAAATATTTAATCACCTTTTTTGTGAAATCTTGATGAGGAAAAAAATCCATTTTGAACTTGAGAGAATACCTACCTCTACTTGATGATTAAATTTAATCTGATACAAAGAAGAATATCAATTTTATTTCAAGAGTACCAGTGATCAAAATTAGAGATAACATCATTTTTTATTTCGTCCAGTTATCAACCTAAAAGACAGAAATAGTTTACTGCATTTCTGAAGTTTCCAATTATTACTTCATATAATTATAAAACAACATGTTCAGTTCATCATTGAAAGCTTTATTGCCAAAGTACAGGTTGGGAAATAGTTGATTTCTTAAATAATAAATAAGAAACTTATAAAAATAAAAATATTAAATTTGAAGTTTTGTTATTAATATTCAAAGAATAAAGCAAATACTTATTTAATAAATGTTGTCCATTAAAATTTAGCTTTAAAGTTGCTTCTTCGAATAATTTCAAATCTTTTCATAAATTAAAAAACATTATCGATTAAAAACAGATTATTCAAAGTAATAAAAATAAGTGAAACCTTTAAAAACTTTCAAGCGCAAGTTTTATAGTTTTAAATTTTAGGCTCTGGATATTTTAAAGCCATCAACTTAGTTTTTCTTTTTCAAAAAAAAATAAGATTACTAAGCTTATTATGTTTTCAGAGCACAAAAATTCAGTCTTGAAAAACAATGAGAAACTTATTTAAATTAGGTATTTCTGAAGAAATTAAAATGTTTGACTACAAAAATCGGAAAATTCATGTGAAAATTTAAAATAAAAAAAAACATAAAATTCAGTAACTTTTATTGAATTCTGTATTCAAACAAAATAAGACGTTGAAAAATATACGTTTTCAATATCGCTGATATGAAGTTCATAAGTCTAATGATGAATCAGTTTAAAGTGAAATCAATCATTGATAACTGATGCTTTAACAAATCTTCATTAAATTGAAAAAAAAAAACCGATTCCTTATTTGTTTATTATATTTAGTTTATTTAGGAGTAATAATGATGATGATTATAATGCATGGTATAAAAAAGTTAAATTCGATAGTTTTTATAAACTTGAAATATATCATTAACATACAAGTATGTCCGACTCTAGTAAAGAAATTTTAAAAAAATAAATAATACCTAAATTTACCAACTTGTTGAAACCTGCATTTGTTTTTCGCTTAAAAATATCTTAAATTAAATTTGGTTTAAATGGAGTAACATGAACAAGTAGAAGACTGATATAGCCTTTTTCGCAGAAACCAAATTTAGTTGCGGTCTAGGGGAAAGTAATTGATTTGAAGCCTTTTTTCATTTTTTTATGTTTCAAAGATTTGTCAAAAAAGAAATTCTTAAATGATTTTCACCTATTTTCAAAAGTGATTTAAAAAACAAAGCTGTTAGACTAAAACCTTATTGCATGTTTGGATTTGGACACCCAAATTATTCAAATCATCTCTTAAATTCTTGTGGGAAAAATGTGAAATTTAAGGCCAAGAGTAATATGTCAAAAACTTTTGGGATATGGAGTTTAGGATTCAAAAGAATGTGAAAAAAAATACAATTAAGGCTAAAATTGGTTTCTTGAGGAATATTCCATATCAGCATAAAATTTGGAATGACATTTACCTTTTTTAACAATCAAAGTGATTAGTTATAAAGTCATCGATACAAGGATTTTGACTATCGTGCGTGTTCAACACCTTTCACATGGCTACCAATTTGTGATGTGTAAAATTAGTATTCTATGAATGAATTTTGAAGTTCAAATGGTTGGTTTCAAATGTTAAACACGAGTTACATATTTAGAGTTAATGTGTGTTAAGATTTAAGTTTCAATTCAAAAGGTATTAACTGTATTGCAAATCGAAATCTACGTCTACAATCGATTAATTTCAACTCGTGAACGTCAGATACATCCGCCAGTCAGATAAATTCCGCCAGGAGCAATCCGAATTTCTGACATTTTTAAACACCTTTTGGGATCAAGTTATTTCCGGTAAATTCGTTTCTTGTTCTGGAAATTTTACTTGGAAAAAATCTCTCTGGGGGGGGGGGTTTATTTTCATCTCTTATCACCATCTTTTTTTGCATACAAATCCAATAAGATTTTAGTTTCTTTTTGGAGGAGTTATAATTTTGTTTAAATTATAACAACGGTTGATATGATTCAGTTATGGTTGCATGAACTTTTTGATATAATTTGAGATATATTAACATACTACGTGCAAGGTTGCCGAAATCACAGAAAAATCTGTATTATCACAGAATTTTGAGCAAAATATCGTCACAGAATCTGTGTCACAGATCACAGAATTTTTAAAAATTTTCACAGAATTCACAGATTTTCTAAATTTTGAACAGCTTTTCAAAATTGTAAATATTTTTTATCGCTTTCGACTTTATAGTTCTGACCCTGAATCTTGAAAATATAAAAACAAGGTAATGAACATTGATTTTTTTTCTATTAAAAATGTGAGTAATTTCCAATTTGTTGATGTTTGACATGATTTTCCAATGAACTTCATAGAAATGGTGTCACAGAAAACCATCCCAGAATTCAAGGTTCAAATCACAGAATTCGAGAATTTTTTTTTGTCAAAAACACAGAATTTTTTTCGGCAACCTTGCCTACGAGTACTAAATTATACTTCATCCAGATAGAAAAAAATGAATATCAAAATATCTCACCTTGATATAATTAAGTTTTTCTCTTCTGATCGGGTAGTCTATAGATATGATTTTTTTAATAGTTTTCTTCTCGTTTTCCTCCGGAATATTCAAGCGAGGCTTTTTGTAAAAATTATTGATAGGAGATCCCCTAGATGTCCGCTAGAAAGTTAATATCGATTTCCTTCACAAAATTTTTCAAGATTTTAACACAAAATTTTGCGCACGATCTAATCACCGTATTCTGTTTAATTTATTCGTGGGCAGCTTTTAATGTCACTAAGACACGACGATGTTTGTTTTTTTTTTTTTGTTTTTTGGGCGAATTAGAGAGAAAATTTGACCTGCTTTACTACTTCTTCAATTGAAAGGTTCGGATGGCGTTTTGTTAAGCCCCTCACTTCCTATATCTTCATGGAATGAATAATAATTCTTACTTTTATTCAAGTTTTAGTTCATTATAAGATTCTCTAGGACTTCTTGAACGATTCACCACATGAATTTTGGTCGAAAAGTGGATTTCGAGCTGTCTCTCAATGGGACATTCCAAGATTTTGCATGATCCTGGCTAAAAATGTTGGCCAATTTATTCATTAGACGTTTTTTTTTTAATTACAGCACAAATTCAAGTCTCAGAATTTACATTGATTAACCAACCTTTCGATCCTAGGAAGCTGTTTGTTTTCGCAAACAGTTCGCAAACAATCCGACTACTTGACCATGTTTGGATGTAGCCTCATCACCCGGTTCTTCGCCGCCATCAATCGGGTTCTTGTACGAATGAAAAGTTACCACATCCCGATGAAAATTCTACCAGAACAATTACCAGGAGCTTCATTATAGGCTTCTTCATTGCAATAATTTTCATTTTTCGGGTAGTGCGGGGATCGACTACGCTGCCGTGATATTTTTTGACGATTTTGACGCTATTTTGTGCGTTTTCCTTTCAGCTTTCAAATGCTTTCAAGTAATCTAGAATACATCAAATAGTTTTTGAGAAAATCGAGAAAAGCGAATCGCCAAAAGTGCGGTTTATACGCCGAAGTGACGCATATCCATGTGTGTTTGAAAGTGATACAGAACGAATTCAATAAACCGTACAATTTTCAAGCGGCATTTCTCAGATTTGGAATCAACTGTCAATCCATTTCTACTTGTTTCGACCCGTTTCTACTAGACTTCATTGAACAGGCATTATGTTGACCAGACATCTATCAAACATCTTCCAAGTGTCGTAACCAAACAAAAGACAGGGTTGCCGATGGCCGAGGTATTTGATGAATTTTTTATCGTCGCTAGTTGGCAAGGTTGCCAAGCACCAGCGCGAAAACTTCGGATTTCAACTGCATTGACAATAACAACCGCATCTGAAATTCTCTCTATCGGAACAGTGATTGACTGATTGTAGGGGCATATTCAAACGGAAGTATCTAGAAATTTTTGAAACTCTATTAAATCGAATGTTTATTTTGTGTTTATTTCTTACATTGATGATATCACCCTAAGAATGTTCCATTAAGCTATCATGCCAATTCACACATTTAAAAGGCACAATCAAGTTTACACTCAGAAATTGACCCGAGGCCATGAATCTGCTGCTTTGCAATCTTCGACGGTCTGTGTGATAGTAGATAGGTTTAAGTTTCGAGCCGAGGCGACGGGTTGAAAAAAGAAAACGAAAACCAAAAAAAAAATATGGCAAGGTAATCCGCGGGACTGCGCGTTAAAACTTCGATGTCAAAGGTCCCAACCCTGGGTGTCAAATCGTCCGGACCCGACTATCATAATTGCAATCTTAAGGGGCTGCGTAATTAAAAGATAAAAAAGAAGAGCCTGAGAGTGTTAACTGTGGCGACGAACGACGGCGATGCACCGAAAAGCGCTTTTTTCTTCTTGCCATCAAGCGGGTGAGACGAAAACCGTCTCCCAGACCGGGTCGGGTGTAGTCTGAAGGTGGTGGTCCCAAACCCTCTAACCCGAAACATCTGCGGATCTTCTGCTGGTTCGGCTAGTAAACGATAATGCAGATAGATGGCAGAACCGTGACGAAATTGCCTTTTTTCTTACCCAGGGCGGCCAGCTTTTTTCTGCTTTCCAACAAGAAGGTGGTCAAATGGAGTGGATAAGCTTTCGTATAAACATTCATATACGTACAGATACTATTCATCTCCCGCTAGTTGCTATCAGTCGAGGAAATGTGACTCCCTGCTAGAGAAGACATCTTAGTTGGTTGATACCACCTTGTTTTTGTTGATCGCTCTCCCTCTTCGCTTAAGCAATAGTAATTATTTTAACTCTTTAACGACAACGAGCCATCTCGTTAAATAAGCAACGTCGCGGGATGATGTTGTTTTTTCCTCTGTAGACTTGCGACATTCGATGATTAAAAAGTATGCACGCGCGCGGCGTATCGTTTAGGATGTTATGTTATGTTGGTGGAGCGTGCATTTTGAGTTGCGCTCATCATGGGACGCTAAGTTATCTACTCCTTCTAGACTCATATTAAGATATCTGACGTATCTGCTTTCGGGACAGTTGTTAAGATTACTAATGGAGCTAATCACAGTGAAAGGAAAAACTTGTGTTACATTATCGAGCGAGGAAAAAAAAACATCTGGAGGACGTTTGTTGTTTGCATTCGATGTCAAAGTGTTTTATAATATTGGATTTAAAATTGTTATAAATGCATAAACAAAACACTTTATGAAAAATTGGCAAATGTTGTTTTTTACGGGTACTTCAGAATTTCGATAGTATGCAAGTAGGTTGTTTCAGCTGTTGTCAAATAGGAGATTCAAGAACAGTTTTAGCGATCATTTTCTTCTGTTCTCTACTTCTTTCTCAACTGAACACATTTCGCAAGAGCAAAATGAACGAGAGGGTCACAAAGCATAATTTTTTATTAACCAATTTCTCAGTTATTCACCAATCAACAGTGAAATAGCTCATTCGCTTTGAAAGACAATCACCACAGATATCATATCATATCGCAAATGATGGGTTCCAGAAGGAAACATATTTCTTTAACTGGCCATAAAGGTTACAGTCAACGGCTTGATTAGCGAAACAATCAATCGAGTCGAAATAAAAACAAATCTTCACATGAAACTTACAGATGAAAAGTTGTTAACGACCTTGTCGAATCATGTGTTAACACTGGACCGGCTCAATAGCTGGGTTTTCATTTTTATGAAATTCTGTCAGATGTTTCTGTATATGAATTTCAACATTAAAATTCGAATGTGTTAAAATTTTGAAATCCTAAGATTTTATACCTAAAAATTTAGTCTTTTTAAACAAAACAAATTTTCCTTAAAAATGTCACATTGATTCAACTTTCTAAAATTGAACCGGTCCCTCGCTGCAGCAGCCCAAATGGCGTCAATAAATATCGAGCTTTCGGGCACTCCCTTGTTGGCGTCCTCTCAGAGGAATCAAACAAATAATAATCATCCAAATTGCAGTGCACGCAGCCTCACTTAAATTCGTATCAAAGCTGCTGGCTGTATGGCTGCACCACATTAAGCAATCGACTTTATTACCTTCAGGATTTTCTGCCGTTAAATTAGGCTATCAACGATGGGAGCGAAAGGAAAACATAGGGCCCATTTTGAGGGATAACTAGTGAGGGATCCACCTTCTGCCCGTTGTTCGATTGTAAAAAGTGGCCCAATTACCATCAGGGAAAACACTTTTATTTCGGTGAATATCCGTAGGAATGATAAACAAGGACAATTTGGCTACAATTCTGTCGGTTTGGTGATAACTTCTTCTAGGTGCAAGTTTACAGGTAGGTGTACCAAGGGCATTAAATATTGAAATATGAACTAGGCAAACTTTACAACATTTGTGATCTTCGAAACATTTGTGTTGAATTATTTAAAGGAAAGGGTTTTGCATTTTTTTTTTTCGAATACACTCCTTAAACGCCTTTGGTTATTTAGATTTCAGTGAAACTACCAAATAAATAATTTGAAATTAAAAGTAGCTTCATCGGTTAGGGTTACAGATTTGGAATAATAGATGGATTGAACATAAGATGGAATAATAGATGAATTGAACATTGGATTTTCCCCAAACTCTGACTGTTTAAAAAAAAAGCAAATTTTTTTGGTTTTTTGAAAAATGGTGGGGAATCGTGGACCATTTAATCCAAATTGACCAAATAACATGCAAAGTTTATGAGTTGACCCAAAACTGTAATTTCAAAATTCATTTCATTACTTTAAAGCATTCAAAAACCTGTCTTGCGAACGTTTTGGCAAAATTCCTTATATAGAGTGAACAAAATATTTTTCATAAGTCGTCATTTGACATAAGTAAACTTTACAGATAGGGAAAACGTATTTTAAGTTCTGAATATGTATAAAAACATAAAAATATAGGTAGCCAAAGATGTGTGGCCCACGATTCCCCACAAGCTCTGATTTGCAAATTGGTTGCGTTTATGTGACTTGTTGATGTTTCATCAAAAATTCCTTTTCCACGTGAAAGAACATGTCAAAACTAAGATCATAAGCGTATAAATAAGCATATTTAGGTTATGAACTTTAGGTTCCTCATTGATGCAATTTGCGGGTGCTTGTTTGATTATGTAAGTATTATTTTTTTTAACTTTTTTTAGCTTAATAAATAAAAAAAAGCATGTTGTTACGGACACACGATAGAGGGAGCTGTGGCCCTCTATTACCCCAGCGATGGTGTCTGTGGCAACTGTTGCTGATTTAGAATTATTAAGTATCGAAGCAGGCATTGAAAAGAAAAGATATAGTTTGAGAAAAACCGGAAGAAAAAACACGTGTTTCAAAAAAGCTGAAAGAAAAGGTTCTCCCAATCGGTAAAAAGAACCCAGACGGCCACTAGCGACCGTATCTAACATTTGGTCCTTCTCCCCCACCGGCAGGTAAAAAGAACCCAGACGGCCACTAGTGACAGTAACTAACACATATGATGCGTATTTAAGTCAACATCATATAGGAAAATATGCTTACGTAAAGCAAATCTAAGCCTCTCAGTCTCGACATGATTGAAACCGGTTTATATCCCACATTTTTGAAAATATTGAGGAAGAGACTTGCTTACGATTGGTACTTTTTTATTGGGATCTCTGGAAATTGCAGATCAAATATACTCTCAGATTTTGTAACAGTATCAATATTGCAAAAACTTTTTTGCTTGTGCACCCCTAAAAGATATATTTAGAATGCCACTTCCCAGAGCATTTTCTGGCTTCAAACCCTTGACAGCTCAGGGATATTACTACCATATTCCCATCCAGTTATGTCAACCTTCCTTATTTTGTGTTACAGACTTTTTGACTTTTGTCAAACGTTTTTTTAGGTTTCCAGGCTTCTAGACTTTCGCAATTTCTTCCAGGCATTTCCAGATTTTTTAGTTTCGACATGAATTTTTTGACAAAACAGTCCAAATTCAAATTTTTGTTGCTAGAAATGATTCGAATAAGTAATTGAATAGTGAGGAATGTCACAAAGATGATGGTAAAACAGGAAGTTAACACCACAATGGTCTCAGGCAATGATAGTGTATAGAATGTATGATTATGACCAAGTAATGGGTATTATTTCTTCACTGCATCCTGACTTTTCCAGACATGTTTTCCAAATCTTCCATACATTTCTAATAAACAGTTGGCATCTCTGCTCCCATCAGTAACTGAAACTCACAACAGTGTTCTTTAATCGAGGCACTCAATGACGTCGAACCCCACACTCAAAAGTATTCTAGATATGACGTCACGAAGGAATTTTTTAAATGAGATATGACTGAAACTGCTTATAACAGCTTAGCGTTTGGTTTTACATGAAGCCTGTCTTCACCAGCTGTTTGATATGCGCCCGGTCATTAACCCCATCACTAGGCTAAATAGTATGAATGTAGTGGCTATTGATTTTTTTCGTTAACTTTTCTTTGGACTTTGAAGTAGGCTGGATCGGCAAAACATTGTGTTTCGCGAGTAATTAGTACACAAAGGTACAACAAAAATGTATTAATTTTAAAAAGTTACATTTTTCACTTCCATTTTCTCTCCGAGTTCCATTAGAATTCTCAAAATATGTAATTGATATTTTTATCAAAATATTAATGTGCGTTTGGACCACCGTTCGATCCACCTGCAAGGTATCATCCTGCCAAGGAAAGATTACCCAACGCACCAAGCGATCGTCAACAGCAAACCCATCTCCATCAAGTGGTACGTTTTGACCGACAGAAGACACCGCAGATTGACGAAACGGCATTAGCCAGGCGACAACGGATGTTCTGGGTCCAAGAGTGGTATCGTTTCATCCCACAGGCGATCCATGGCGATTCCCCGGAAACTTTTCCGCTTCCGGTGTAAAATCAGGTTTGAGCAACCATCCAACCTGAGTGAGTACATAATTGAAACCCCTAAGAACGTCCTCTATTGAGCGATACCCTGATAGCTCAGTTGGTTCGGGCAGTACATGTTTCGAAAATTAATGTGTACCGCCGATTATGTGAGTTCGATTCTTGGAGGAAACCTCGAGCGATGGGTAATTAATAAGGTACACTACCACCCAAACCCTAAGACTCGAAGATGGGAATTTCCTAGAACCTCAGCAGAAAAATTTTCAAGTGCTCTCTCGATCCCTTACTTCAAAAGTTTATTTTTTAATAATAATAAAAAAATCCAAGAAGAAAGTGTCAAACGCTCATGATGTGTTTCAAGAGGGTGTAGCTCCTCAATTGGTATGAAACTTTCGGAGTCAACCGCTCAAATATTCTCTCTCAAAATGATTTTTCTATTATTTGTTAGTTCAATTTCTTTGTTGGAAATTGTTTTTTAATTCTTCGAATGAATGGTAAAAATGGTTAGGATCGAACAAAATTGATCAACTGCTAATTACATTGACTACAATGTTTGCAATATAAAAAAAAAAACAATTGTTGTGCCACATTAATAATGTCGTAAAAGTATCCCGTAATTTTGATAAAATAATTTTGAATCTTTTCATGTCAATTCATTCTCATGGATTCAATCAGATCTATCGCAAAATTAGTCCAGAAAGTTTAACTCGAGGCGCATTTAAGAACATCTTTTGATTAAAAACTAATCAACTGCAAATTTAGTAGATACAGTAGCTATTTTTTTTTTAAAAAAAGGCCGAAACAAATATCAAATTCTTCTTTTGTCACACACCCCCCCCCCCCCTCCCCTTCGATTTTTCCGAAAATCCCGAAGAAGGGAATAAATAAAATTGTAGGTATTTTATTGAAAAAATTGATAAATTCTTCGAAAGTTCAAACAGTTTAAACAGCAAAAGTAAAATTGTAGAGAATGGGGATTGTATAACTTTTTGTATTCGAGATTTTTAAAATTTTAGATCTAAAATAATTAATTTTTTGGTTTAGTATAATGTCGATTGCAAGTTATTGCATGCAAGTTTGTTGCATGCAAGCTGTTATCCAATTTGTTCTAATTTATTGAAAATATGGATTATTTTTTATTATCCTCCACCCCTCGTGATGTTCCAACTTCAAGTGACAAAAGAAGGATTTCAAATTTGTTCCGGTCTAATGTTTGTTGATTAATAAACACAAAATGAGCTTGAATATTTCATTTGTTTGTTATGAATAACTACATTTGTACTAGTTGGTTTATTTGTTTCCTTCTCCGTTATCGCGAAACCATAATGAGGAAAAGAGTAAAGTTGTATTAAATTATCACAACTGACAACTCATTCGAAAACTCAAACCAAATTAACGAGGTTCACTCTTTTCGTTCACAAAACATTCATATTTCAAATATTTTATTTCAGATATCTGAAGTTTGAATTACGTACCTAACTCTGAAAAGCTTAGAGCAGATTCAGAAAAACGCTCTACTTTACTTTAATTAAGTTACCGTAAAACTTTTGTCTACAAGACAGCTCTTAAAGCTTCTTATCACTGCCTCATTGATAGAATTAGGAGTTTCCTTAGGAAACATCTAGAAGCATAAAATGTGTAGGGAAACTCGATCGCATCGTTTGCCAAAATGAATCCTGATCTATAACCTCTCCCCTACTATCACAAACATTTCTTTGGATATTTGAATATAGATTCGCAGACGTAAAGACGGTTTTTATAGTTGGTGATATTGACTTACCTTTTTTTTTGAATTTTTCAAAACTCGTCTTAGGAATATACATCAACAAAAATTGGTTGATTGATCCTAGAAAGTATCTTACAAACAATCCTTCCTTCATTCTCCATTGACTACAAGGACGTGGCCGGCGCTGTTATTGATAATGTTCAAAGGGGGACCGTGAGTTTTGTGCACTGAGAATGTTCTGCTTATCCCAAGCACCATTCTATTGGCCCTTGCTCAAAATTAGTGGGCTCGATCAATCACGGAGTTGCAACCATAAATGTTATAAATGTGTAAGTTGAGCAAAACCAAATTTAATAAATTATAGTAAAGTTTCATTTAAAAAATTAGGATGAATGATGATACCTATATAGCATTTCAAGTTTAATTATTTGTGGTGGTCAACCAAGTTTAGCTAGCTAGGCTAAAATATGGGAAAAGTCCGGCCCGGCCCGGTTGCCCGGATTTCATTTAAAACAGCCCAGATTTTGCTCGGATTTTTACACTTTGTTTGCCAAATCAAACAAAAAAAAACAAATCGTGTTGTACATTTTTTTGAGCAATTTTTTACAAGTGCATTTTTGAGCAATTTTTTGAAAATGATCTTGAATTTTTTAAAGCCTAAAATACGATTTAAAATATACTGATGAGTTTAGATGAAACAATTTTTTAACAAGTTTTTTTCATTGATTTTTGTTGAATTATTATGATTTTTAGTCGACAATTCAAGTCTCGGATTTTTCCAGGTTTTTAGATAAAATAACCCGAATCGATCCGACCCGTATACCCGCTGAAAATATTCTGGCTACCTTAACCAAAGTCAAAGTAAATTTCCGAAGGAAAAGTAAGCCAGCAGCGCTGGTGAGCTTTGAGAGATACAGGGCAAATCTCCCGAAAGAAAATGTAAGCAGCTAGGAAAATTCGGAGATTTTAAAATCACAATAACACAATTTTTGGCTAGTTGAAAACGCATTTTCAACGTCTTTTGATGTAGCTTTTATTTGAATAATAAAAGTCACGTTTTTTTGGTTTCCGCTTTAACTGGAAGTCTGGGTTGCCTTCCGTTGTTCTCAGCCCCCTTTCTAACCTCCCATGCAAATCGGGGGATTTTGGTCGGGAAAAATTGGACCCTGTTTTTCTAGGTCCCTAATGTTTTCAAGAATTTTTATTTTTCACAGCGTTCTTGACTTCCATGGAGTTGATTTTTATTTAACCATTCGGAGGCATTTTGAGTCGTTTAAGGATACAGTAATCACTCCTGTACAACATGAACTATTTTTCCAGTTCCAATACCTTATTGGAAGAAGTTATCAAGTAGACCCAATTTCTTCAAGGAAAAGTATAGGCAATGTTAAAATATGTTCAAATAATCCATTTGGATCATTGTAGAGTTGAAAAACTGAAAATTCAATTTTTTATACATCTTTTATCATGAGCTTTGTTTTCAAACAATAACTAAGAAAATATACTTTTTTACATTTTCTAACTTAACAGCATTGCTGTTTTGTTTCATACAATGCATTCTTCTAGAACATTAGATTTTTGATAGAGATTCCAGTTACGAGATAGATTTTGATAGAGCTCTTTCAAATCTTAACGTTGAGTGTTGAATAAATGTTTCGAAAAAGTTTGATACAATTGAAGTTATAACTCGAAATCTTATAGCGATCCTGCAGTTTCTCAAAATTCTAGATAAAAAATTGTAACTTTTTCAAGTGAAGCTACACCACTGTCCAAGGCAGATCTCCGATACAATCCAGATGATCCTTTCGCCAGGGCCAATGATATATGGGCCTAACTGCACTCCGCGGCAAGAGTAGGTCTGGCAGAAGGCCTCCGGGTGAATGGGATGTATTAATTCGCACACACTGCATCAGAATCAACGATCGCCGCTCCACAACCATATAATCGTATCGTATCGTTGTCGTCTCATTATTATTGAGGCGTTACTCATACCCCCTATTCGAGTCAGTGCCAGAAACCAGAAACGCCAACAACAACATCGACGACGCCACTGCTGCTGCGATTTGGTTTGATACACATTTTGCAAATTACCTCGATCCGAGAGATTTATACCTGTAAGTGGCCTGATCCCGGTGTGAGAAGTCTTTGGATCGTTGAGGATCGAGCTCAGCTCAGGGAGAGGATGGCCGATGCGAGGGCTCAGCGCGGCCAGGTTCCCATCAGGCATTTTACAAGCGCGTAAGTAGCTGCATACATACGATGTACTACCACGGGCGGTAAACACAAACCGCAAATCGAGGCTGGGAAAAAATCGAAAGTAACAAACCGATTGGGCACGTCTTCGAACAACTAAGTACAACTAGACCTGCGATGGGTAGGAGGGCAGAAGTTCGTCAGCTGATGCGCCGCGCCGAGGAGAGCGTCACCATGTCGAATCGGGAGGGAATCAGAGAAAGGAATGGCAAATCCGCTTCTGGTAGCGAGCGTGTGATTGCCGAGCTCATTACCGATATAATTTAATCAATGCTGATCGATTTTTATACTCGTCTACTGTAGTTAGTAGTTGAATTACGGGAGCGTTTACTGGTGGGCAGATACATATTTACAGGCATCCCGTCGTTGTCTTCTGGTGTAGGGGGTATGAACATGCTGTTAGGGACTCGATTTCACCGGTACCAATCTCTATCGCCATACAAAATGTATTGAGCAACTTTGACTGCTACTGTACCCACCAATTCATTGCTAAGAAAACAGGAATAAATCAGGCGAACCTGGTGCATCTCAACTTTTTTGACATTAACAACCAACTTGTTTCAGTTTTACATCTTCACTCTGGATGCCAAATCACAAGGTTTGAGTCTGGCAATCAAGTTTAAAAAATCAACACACACCCAGTTCTGTTTCAAAGCGGGGTATACGTACCGCCCGAAAAAATACCGCTTAAAATCCTGAAAACCTTGTAGAAAACTCTGGAAACAAGATCGTAGTGGATGTGACGTGAAATCTTGAGTAAATGGATATTACGTGCAAGGCAGTCCCGTGAGAAGGACACGTCCATGAGAGGGCTTTTCGAAATTCAAATTTATATAGAAATAATAACAATATCAAAAATGCACAATAAATAAGCACATTGATTTCTAAAACCAATTCATACACTTCATCATAACTGACATAGTACAGGCTGTAAAATGGATGATTTCTTAAATGATCAAATTAGGAACTGACAAAAATACAAGTTTTTATGTGAATATTGAAAGCGTAATAAAAATACTAGGGGAGAAGCAGGCAATATGCTATATGCTATAATATTTCGAATTTCATAAAAAGATTATTAAATAATATTTTTTTCATTGATCTCTAGATTTGTTTTTCTAGATATGATTATTTTACCCTGTTTTGATAAGCTTCAAAATATGTTGTTAAAATGTCAAAATGTATGTTTAAATAAAATGTTGAAGTCCTTTACCTTTTGCAATGCAAGAAGTGCTCACGAACTACTATTAAATCATTTTTTGTATCTTAATGACGCAACATTTCGCTTTATTTGTTTGATAAGTTTTTAAATTATGCTAAATATAATATGAATAAGACTCAGGGGCGGTCCTATGGGGGGGGGGGGGGTGATCGGGGTGTTCACACCCCCCCCCCCCCAAGCGGCAAAAAACTGTTACGAAGTTCTCGCAAACGCTTAATTTTATATAAAAACTGAGAACTTTTTCTAGTAGGTGTGCTTTTGAATTCTCAAATTTTTCCACTCCGTGGGGGGTTTGTTCAATAAAAGAATTTATTAATCACTTCACACAGCTTAAAATTTCAAAAAATTTGAGTCCGCCAAGCTAAAACAGTTGTAACTTGCAATTCGCTAGACCGAATTTCATCAAATAACATTTGTTGAGAAACTTACAGCGTTGAATTCGAATTTGCTGAACATATACGCTGCCGGCGATACGTTTGGGATCACCCCTTCAAAAAAAAAAGCTAATTTATTTGGCCATATCTCAGTCATCTTATGACATATTGCATTCCTTTTGATCTCATAACTTAATATGACTTAAACTTGGCTTAAAGATGGAAAATTTCAATAAAAAAAATCGCACTTTAAATTTGAACCCGATCAGTTCAGGGTTGGGTGGACCGAATTTCCAAATTTGAGTTGCATTTGAATCTATTTTCATAAATATCAAAACACACACTAAAGGCTAAAAATTTGCTCTTAGTATGGTGTATCGGAAAAAAGTTTGGGATCATGCGAAACATGCAATTCAATTTCGTGCGTATCTCTGTCATCAAACAACGTTTAGCTAATCTGATAAGTTATCAATGCTCATGAGTTATTTTTTCGCTTTTTGGATATTTAGTGAAAATGTGTTTTCACACTAACTTCGTTGAAACTTTAGCTATTATTTGATCATTTTCTGAAATGTTCACCATATAGTCGGTATGTTCAATGAATACCTGCGAACTTGTTTCAAATATAACTTTGTTTTCTTACAAGTTATTGCAGATATCGGTCTGGTTCCATCTTTGATGGTTCAACATATTTCGATCCTTTTCAGAAGTAAAATAGACTTGAGCCTTAAGGTGTTAAATTGCCTTTGGGGCCGTTCGGATACCACGTGGATAAAAAAAAATAGATTTTCTTCTCCCTCTCCTTGCAAGTTTGGATATTTGGCAACCCCCAAGATGTCCACCTGAACAGCTTCGATTTTTGTTGTTTACATCTAAAACTACATTTCCATTTCTTGGTTTATTTTTCACTACAAGCTCCGATTTTTACAGAATGTATCTCAAAAGCCCATATTTTTTCTGAACTAAAGATACCGAAACTGAATAGACAATTTAAATTTAAAAAATATATTTCAATTTCAGAATTTTCAAAAAAATATTTTCCTATTTTGGAACATTTTTGAAAAAAAGAGCTCTGATTGTATTTGCCTCGACGTAGTAAAAATGATCGATTTTTATTTATTGATATAAAATGATTCTTCATAATTTAAACTATATTTGGTAATTTTTCAGATTTTTAGAATTTTAATTTACATACTTTTACGCTTGAAAACGAAATACAAATTTTAGATTAATATATGGGAAATAGCCAAACACATCAAATTAAAAATGTTTTCTCTCGAAATAAGTTTTTTTTTTAAATTAATCATTTTTTTTGAAGGCTCGTTTACTGTTATATTTCTTTTCGTTCATTAGCTTTTATGCACTTATACTCCCTTGGCTCAAAGGGCCTAATACATTTTGAGCCGTTATCAGAAATAATCTATTTTAATAATGATCAATAGTCCAAATCCATTTTTTAATTTAAAACTTTCAAAATTAAGTTAATTTAGTAAGAAATGATTGCTATAAAGTTGTTCTGAGACCAAATTATGATTAAAATTATACACTAAATTTCAATTCTAGAGATTTCAAGATAATAAAAAATAACATTAAAAATATTAAACTTAGATTGTTGGTTGGAACTTGATATCAGTTATGCTTCAAATTCTATACAAAGCACGAGAAAATAGTGTTTTTCACCTGCTTAGAACAGTACTTTTGCTCCAAAGCTGTAAGAGGCCTGCGTTACCTGCGTATGTATGTGAGTATGTATGTATGCATGCATGTGAGATTATTTACGATTTTTCATGTTCATATTATTTATTTTAAGAATATTCGTTTCACCGAATACTTGAAAAGGGCTAATAGAGTTGAAATTCAGCCGTTCGCACTATTCTGTACGTCTCTAATGATATCTATTCAATTTTCTAAAAAAATACTGAAAATACTACATCTGAAACTAGAGGTGATGGATAAAATCGTGTTCCGAAATTTATTTCCAAAATCAGTTTTTAAACCTAGGCTTCAAAAAATTGCCTATGTTTAAATTTATCCCAGGTGAGGCTATTCCGTCATCCCCCGACTATTTCTCAGAAACAAGACAATCGCTCACGTTGAACATTCGGAAGACATTTTTCTTATTTCTGACCAACATGGCTGGATTTCTGGATTCACACAAATTATATCGCCGATACTTTTTATAGCTCATCTACACAATAAAATTTAAAATTATTAGAAATAATCCTGCTTAATAATTTAGGTTAAAAAATTCACTCTGAATCTGAAAGTTTGGTTATTTCAACTGCTATTGATTAAGAATTTGCACTGAAATATTTAAGTAGTATTAACTTTCAGAAATTAACTGTTTATTCAATATTCTTTTATTTAATTCAAACATCATACAACAAGTTTGGAAATATTGAGAGCATGAAGAAAAAATACGACTTTTCACTTTTTTCGTTAATTATATTCGTTGCAAATTTGGATTCAGTTACAATAAAATTAAAAATCTAGTATGAGAGCTTGAAATTCCAGAAAAAAAAATAAAAATGAAGTTCCAAAAGCTTCATACCTAAGAATATGATTATGATAATCTTATTTAGAATTGAATTTGTATTTAAAAATTGAAGAATTGGAACAAGAATTAATAATAATTCGATACTTTCCAAAAACAATTCAGCAAAATATTTCAGAAAAATAATTTAATATTCAGTTTTTCATTCATAGCAATTATTAACCAACAATTTTCTCAAATATTTTTTTGGGATTGTTGCATAATTTTGATGAGGGTCTTAAGCTGATATGAAGATGCCCAGTTAAAATATGTTGGTTAACTTGAAGTTTTTTTTTACATTTTCTTCTACGAAAATGTTTGTTGAATTTTCATTTGTGAAATGACATTTATATAGGAAAACTATTTAAAGAATTCTTAAAGTTATAATTTTCAAAATACCAATTGTAAAAATTACGAAAATTATCTTTCTAGTTTTCTAATGATTTCGGTGAAGTATATGTACATTCTAACAGGAAGAATTTCAAATGAAAGTAATAAAAATTATAGACGGATAAATTAGATTAGGAAGCATGAAAGGTGTTGAAAATGAGCCAAGAGCGTGATTTGAGAAAACTTCTTGCCGCACAAGACCATTTGTCCCACACCGTATTATTGTCTAGAAGAAGCAATGTCGATAGGCTGACTTTGCATTGATCTATACAATGATACTTGGATGGATCGAAGCACGTGTTTTTCGTACCCCGATCGGACAAAAGGAAATGTACGGCCGGCTCAAGTAAAGTTTTCTATTGCGAGTACTGGTCCGATCGATGTGTAAACCTTTTTCGGGTTTCGTTGTTTGCACGGCGACGCTACTACTTTATTGTTTCACGCACTTTGAGTAACCGTCAACGTCCCTACTTTTAAGACATGCACATCAATTAGTAAACTGCATTTTATTTCCCCATTTTCCCCCCCCCCCCTTTTTCTTTGCCAATTGATTTTGTTTTCTCAAATCACACTCTTGGCTTATTTTCAACACCTTTCATGCTTCCTAATCTAACCTATCCGTCTATAATTTTCATTACTTTCATTTGAAATTCTTCCTGTTAGAATTTATACTTCACCGAAATGCAATTAATCATTAAAAAACTAGAATCATAAACCAGCGGTGATAATCTGTTAACAGAAAATTATCTTTTATCAACACATTTTCGCAGTGAATATCTAGCATTCGCTGATTGTTTTATAAAAGGATACCAAAGTGTATTGAGAAAATTTGTTAAAAGTTTTCACTATTTTTTTCCTATTTGAAATTTTTCAAACTACAAACCTACAACTATACAAACCTACATGATACAAGTCTTATTTGCAACTGTAACCCCCAACCTCCCTCCCCACCTCTTCCACTTTGATTCTCAAAATAAACGTTTTTACGCCAGATACTTACAATCCTGTTTGACTGATTTTTTTTTTTTTTTTTTTTTTTTTTTGTGTTGGGGTGCTCAGCACACACTAGGCTATCTGCACCATTTTATTTTCAATAATAATTTGATAACAAAATATAAATTTCTAGAAGATTAACATATAAAATTGCTTAGAGACTACTCATCCTAACCTATTAATTGGTACAAATTTATACAAGATTATAGAGTTCTGCTTCTTTCATGAATTTGATTACATTTTTATGGTTTCCCTCACTACTTAAACTGTTAAGAGTTATATCATATTTTGTTCTGAGGTCATAGTATTTTGAACATTCCGTTAAAATATGTCTGATGGTTAATAATGTCTGACAATCATCACACCTTGAAGCAGCACTTTTATCGAATAAATATGAATGGGTTAAACGCGTGTGTCCTATTCTCAGTCTCGTCAATACCACCGAATCTTTTCTAGGTAATGTCTCCATTCTTTTCCATTCCCGAATAGAACTACAGACTTCTCGTAATTTATTGCTCGTACAGTCATTCCATTCAGTTTGCCAATGCTCGTTGACAGTTGCTTTAATCAAGGAAATATAATCATAAGTGGAAAGAGGTAGTGGTGTTATTGATTCATTGATAGCCGATCGTGCTAAACTATCAGCAATTTCGTTCCCTTCAATGCCGATGTGACTTGGAATCCACATAAGTTTGAATGTCTTAAGCTGGTTTTGTTTGACAATCATAATTATCTGTTGTGCAATTGGATTGTCAGTAAAAGGGTTTTTTAGGGCGCGAATCGAACTTAAGGAATCTGTCAGGATCAAGAATTGATAATGAGATTCTTCATCAATGCATGTTTCAATAGCTTCTCGGATGGCTAAAAGCTCGGCAGTGAAAATAGAGTTTTCAGAGGTAATGCGTTTAGATATTTGTTGGTCTTCATTGTATATAGCAAATCCTACGCATTCTGCGGATTTGGAACCATCCGTATACAATATTTTGTAGTTCAAGTGTTTCGATTTAATTCTAAGAAATTCCGCTATAAATGCTTCTGTAGGAGTTCTGGATTTATTCATTTTTGCGAGTGTTTCATCGAATTGTAGAGCTAACCCTGTCCAAGGAGGGTGAGATAACCAACTTCTGATCATAGGTTGCCTTAAAATGAGTTCGTATTTACTCAAACAATCATAGCTCCGCCTGAAGAAGGATTTAAACTTATTAAGGTGCTCGTCATCTTCCGAAGATGTTTCCATAATTTTCATAAGATGTTTATGTAGAGGATGATTTTCAAGAAAATATAGTTTGGTTACAGTTGTCATAGTTTGAATATCTCTTCGATATTTCAAAGGTATTACTCCGGAGTCCACATGAATGCTTTCAATAGGACTCGTTCTAAAAGCTCCAGTGGAAAGCCGAATTCCTTGATGTTGTATGGCATTAATCCGTTTAAGCATTCCAGCTCTACCTGTGCAATATAGTATGCTACCATAGTCCAATTTTGATCGGATGTTCGATTTGAACAGTGTTAATAATGTTGTTCTATTTGATCCCCAAGTCGTATGAGAGAGTGTTCTAATGATTCTAATAGAATTTTCTGTGTGCTTCCTCAATTGTGTTAGATGGGAGTTCCAGTTTAGACGACGATCAAAATGCATTCCCAAAAATTTTTGACAATTAACATACTCCAATTCAGTTCCATAAAGCGTTAGTCGTGGATTATTAGTACAGTTTCTTTTCTGACAGAAATGAACAACTTTCGTCTTGCAAGCAGAGAAACGAAATCCAGTTTGGCGACACCACTCTTCGAATGAATTTAATAGGTATTGTAATTTTTCCTGTATATAACTCAAACTTTTTCCAGATGCAAAAGCTATTGTGTCGTCTGCAAATTTGAAACTCTTGACAGTTGGTGGAACGAAACATTTCAGGGAATCCATTGCAAGGAGAAACAAAGTGACACTAATCACTGATCCTTGGGGAATGCCGTTTTCTTGAGTGAAAGATCGAGAAGCACAATTTCCAATAAAAACTCTGAATGATCTGGAACGCAAAAAGTTGTGAACGAAATGTAGCATATTTCCTTTTACTCCAAGAGTGGACAATTTTTCAATAATTTGAAACTTCCAAGTCATGTCATAAGCCTTCTCAAGATCAAAGAAAATACATATCAGGTGTTCTTGTTTGCTGAAAGCTTCTTGAATAGATGATTCTAAAGCAACTAAATTATCCATTGTGTTTCTAAACTTTCGAAATGCGGATTGAGATGGATCAAGTAAATTATTTGTTTCTAAATACCAGAGGAGTCGACGGTTTACCATTTTTTCAAGAACTTTGCACAGACATGACGTTAAAGCAATAGGTCGGTAGCTGGCAGGATTTAGAGGATTTTTGCCGGGTTTGAGTATCGGAATTATGATTGATTCTCCCCATTTTTCGGGGAAAGTACGACTCGACCATATGATATTAAACAAAGATAATAATTCAATCACTCCATCTGGAGGAAGGTTTTGTAGCATGTGGTAATGTATTTGATCTGATCCTGTAGAAGATCCTTTGCAACTGGCTAACGCAATTCGCATCTCTATCATTGTGAATGGATAATTGATAACGCTTGTCTGCTGTTCTTCGAAATCTAAAGTATCTGATTCTTTTGAAATTTTAAACCTTAAAAAATCGTGTGGGTAGTTCGATGAACTTGATGTGTATTCAAAATGTTTTCCCAACTCCTCAGCTATGTCTTCACTAGTAGTGTAAAGGTTAGTTCCAACTTTTAAGGAGGGTATTATGTTAGATTGAGTTTTTCCTTGCATAGCCCGGATTTTGTTCCAAATATTGCTATTAGTTGTCGATAGATTCACTGTTGAAACAAATTCTTGCCAACATTGTCTAGAACGTTGCCTGGTAATCCTACGTGCCTTTGCTTTTGCTAATTTGTAAGCGACAAGGTTCTCGTCATTCATCTGAGATGAAAATTTCCTTAGCGCCTTTTTCCGATTTTTAATGCATTCAGCAACTTCAGAGTTCCACCATGGAGGCTTGAATTTTTTAACGATAGAAGATGACCGCGGTATAGTTTGCTGAGCTGCATCTACAACTGCTTTAGTGAAACTTTCTACTTGGGTTAGAGGATCATTTTTTGACATGTGATCAAGGTTCACTGTGACCAGATGTTGGAAAGATTCCCAATCTGCTGATTGAGTAATCCAACGAGGTCGTTTGGTAAAGTTAACTGATCTACTAAGACGATTGATAATAATCGGGAAATGATCGCTGGAGCAAAGGTCGTCATGTACCTTCCACGAAAAAGTTGTTGACAGAATTGGTGATCCAAAAGTCAAATCAATCGCAGAATAAGAATTGTGAGCTATACTGTAGTGTGTGGCTGAGCCATCATTCATGCAATTCAGATCTAGTTCGTCGAATATTTCCATCAAGAGTTTCCCTTTAGCATTGTCTTCATTGCATCCCCAGCATATGTTGTGAGCATTACTGTCTGTAGTTACTAAAAACGGGTTTGGTAGTTGATTCAAAAGGTTTACAATGTCGGTTTTCGAAAAATTGAGGTTAGGTGGCAAATATAGGTTACAAATCGTAAATTCTAATGGATAGAATACCTTAACTGCGATTGCTTGTAGATTTGTCGACAAGTTTAGTTCTTGGACATGAAAGCCCTCTTTCACGCATATGGCTACACCGCCTGAGGCTCTAGCATGAACAGAGTCTACTGAATAAAACATTTTATAATTTTTAAAAGATGGTGTGTGGGTTTGTTTGAAATGAGATTCTTGTATACAGACTATGGATGGATCGTATTTTGAGACTAGTAATTTAAGTTCTTCTATATGCTGATAAAAACCGTTAGGGTTCCACTGTAAGATCGCGAAGGATATATCCTAGAAGTCTATCATATTCCTCAACATAGTCTAGAGTTTAAACATTGTTTTCTTCTAATTCTTCCAAACATTCAATCATAATTGAAGCTTTTAAAGCTTGGGAAACTGTAGATAAATTTTCACTGATAATCATAGATTCGTTCTTTTCTCGTTCAATTAACTTATTTGTTATCTGTTGTAAGTTACCTTGATCAAACTGGCTGGAGACTGGATCGGGAGATTCACTGGTCGTATTTATTTTGTTCTCTTCAAAAACGGGTGGGAGGGGGACCAAAGCTTTCTCAGCTCTGGGTGGGACATTATCTCTCAGAGAATGATGATCTACCGGATGTAGACGATCGTCTTCGTTGGTTGAGTTACCGCTTGTTTCATTGGGCTGTTGAGTTACCTGTGTGTTCACGTGCTGTTCATTTGATGTTTCCGGTCGTTGTTGGCTCGCGTCGGTTTTCGTTCTCTCTTCTCGTCGTGGTGGGTTTCTTGCTACAGCTGCGAAACTACGCTGGAATGGAGCTGTGAGTGCTGAGAGGGGGACCTGCTGGCGTCGCTTATTTCTGGCTTCACGCATCGTCACACGATCGGTTACCCTGATGGACTGTATCTCAAGTTCATCTTGATAAATCGGACATGCTCGAGAAAGCGCGTTGTGCTCTCCTCGACAGTTAACACACGTGGTGGGATGTTGGCATGGAGTTTTATCGTGAAACAGATCTGCACAGGCAGCGCAAATTCTGTTACTCTTGCAGCTATCTTTTTTGTGTCCGAAACGCAGACACACAGTACAGCGCATGGGATTTGGCACATACATGCGAACTGTACAGTTGTAGAATCCGCAGTCAATTGTGCGAGGAAGATAACTTAGGTTGAAGGTCAAAATAAATGAACCAGTATCTTCTAACTTGCCGCCACTGTTTTTTCGTTGAATTCTTTTTACCTCTTTAACATTGGAGTCAACCAACCACTCCAAAATCTCTTCGTCCTTCATTTTGTTAAGGTCAGGGCAGAAAATGGTACCTTTGCTGATGTTCATTGACTCGTGTTCCGTTACTTTGATATTGACACCTTCACAGAACGTTGTAGCCTTTAGAACTTTTTCAGCTTGCTGTCGGTTGAGGGTTTTAAGCAATAACGTACCTTGCTTAAATCGAGAGATTTGGATTCCTTTGGAAATGTTGTCGATACATTTTTTAATCCAAAAGGGGTTTAACTCCGTCATGTCCTTTTTCTCGTCCGTTCGGGTAACGATCAAGAATCGACCGCCATTGTCTTTTGGGTCGAATTTCAGTTGCTTTTGGAACACATGGTCACTTGTAACATCTCGAGTTACGGGTCGTTTATTTCCACGTTTTCTTTTCCACGCAACGTTGGTGAATTGATCTGTGTCCGCGTCGTCTCCTAACGCCCAAAACCGGGAACCTGTCCCGTAGGATGGGCCCCCGCCGGAATCGTCTCCCATCGCTCCGACCACTTCTTAGTCTTTTTTTATAAACTTTCACTCAGCACAAATATAAAGACACTCACGAGGCTAGATAAACGATATATCTATTACAACAGTCGCTCTGAAAAACGTGTTTCTCGCTCGACGGTTGGAACTAGGTTGTTGACTGATTTTTGAAAAGTTGGAAAATCACCCCCCCCCCCCCCACCAAGAGCCAACTCTAGGGCCGTTCCTGATAAGACTTGTCTCCTTCTTTTTGACTCCACCCAAAAATAAAGAAGGGTCTCAAATGATTCGTACGCGTACCGCTCTTCTTTTTGCTCGATAAATTCTTGATTAATGCCAAAAAAACTTGTATGAAAACCCTTATTGATTGGATAAATTTTCAAGCTATACAAGGTAATTTATATGAAACTATTTTTGTCCCTCCCATCTAAACACTGCAATGCAGAAATGTTTGTAACAATCGTAGAAATATATCTAGTACTCAAATACCTTGCCATGTTAAAAAAATGTTTATAATTTTCTTTCTACTAAACTTGTAGACATGACATATTACAACTTGAACTGATGCTGCAAATTACTATATTTTTAATTGTTTAAGCAAAAAGTGAAAATTTCAATCATATGGATAAGCTGTAACCCAATGAATCAAGGAAAAGAATGGGTTTTAAAAAAGAAAAAAATTTTCTTAAATTTTGTAATTTGTCTGAATCACAGAAATTTTCTCTCTTTTGTGCTGAGGGTCCTTTTTTGGACTTAAGAAGATTTAAACAAACTGAGCTTATCTGTTCATTGACGATCGATTTAAAAGCATCTTTTGATTCAATTTTTCAAATTTCAATCTTAATTTCAATTCAGACACCCCGGGGCAAGTGCAAATGGATTTTACCATAGTTGAACTTTTATAAAGCTAAGAAAATTATGTTAATTTTTATAACAAACTAATTTTCGTTTGTTGCATTACTAAATCAATTCTTGACAAACTCTTGTTGAAAGTTAAATTTGCAAAAATGTTGACAAAAAGATATATCTAAGTTAACATTTGTCCCGTTTATTTAGGCAAGTGCAAACACGTTTTCTCAATTTATTCATAGATGCACAACATAGTTTGAAAGCTTTGAAATGAATTTAATACATATTCCTGTTTGTTTTATCTAATTTCATTGATATATCTGCAGTTTTTCTGCAGTATAAGTTAATGTTTGATATTCCACTTTTGCTGAATGCGGTTTTAAGTTAAAAAACTTTCATTTACAAAGACATTTGATAATATTGAATATCCACTTCTAATGCAAGACACGGGATGCCCCTTTCTGACCCCTCTCACATAATGCTGAGTCATTAGGAGAGGAAATTTTTAAAAGTTACATAGATGTTTCATGGCTAAAAGGCTTGTTCCACGGTGTGAAATGACATGTGTTAATATTATTTTCAACACTCAGTTCGTATAAAAAAATTTTCAAAAAAATTTAGCTTACACTGAATTATTCAATCACAAAAAAAACTTTTCAAAATTATGTAGCCAAATTATGAAAAACAAAAATACACTTGTCATGTTAAGTACGCACTTGAATTGTGTGTACAGTACAGTGTTTTTCGGTGAATGATTTTTTTAAAAAAAGTTGAATTTATTTAGACAGATTGTTCATTTGGGCACAACAACTTATAGATGAAGAAATAATTCATATATTTTTTTTTTGTAAATGTTGAACGTTTGCATTTGCTGCAGTATACCTTCTTAACTGAAAATTCTTCCGGGAAATGCATATTTTCTTTTTTTGTTATGGAATAGTTGTTTATTTTATTGATAACTTTCAGTAATGTTGCAAAAAATCAAAAAGTTCAATGCATTCAGCCTTTGAATACGTCAATCCTAAATAACCAATTTTAAAAGACAGCCTAATGTTCAGGTTATGTGTCTGTTCATTTTCATCGGATTTTGTTAAAGTTCTAAAAATTAGAGGAGTTTGTAATTTCCATTATCTTGAAAAGAAAAATTACTTCAATAAAGTAGGGGAGAGTGGGGTATAGTGGGCCATGGGGAAACGTGGGCCACTTTTAATATCTAAGATGTGTGTTGAGATAAAAATCTCAATCCAACTGTCATCGTTGTTGCTTTGCGTAAGCATGTTTTTCTATATGTTGTTGACTTAAATACGTATCATATGAATCTTTTATTCATCAAGTTTAAAAAATTTTAAAAAAATTACTTACATAATTAAAAAAGCACCCGACAATTGCATGGCTGGGGAACCTGATGTTCATAACAAAAATATGCTCATACCCTTAAGATCTTAATTTTGTCACAATCTTTCACGTGGAAAAGGAATTTTTGATGAAACATCAATAAGTCACACAAACGCAACCAATTTGCAAATCATAGCTTGTGGGGAATCGTGGGCCACAAATCTTGAACCACCTATATTTTGATGTTTTTATACACATTGAGAACTTAAAATACGTTTTCCCTATCTGCAAAGTTTTCTTATGCCAAATGAAGAGTTATGAAAATAATTTTGTCTATTTTATATAAGGAATTTTGCCAAAACGTTCGCGAGCCAGGTTTATGAATCTATTTGATGATACGCAACTCTCTTTTTTATTTCATCATCTGAAAATGCTTTAAAATAACAAAATGAATTTTGAAATCACAGTTTTGGGTTAACTCGTAAACTTTGCATGTTATTTGGTCGATTTAGATTTGGTGGCCCACGATTCCCCACCATTTTTCAAAATTTAAAAAAAAATTACTTTTTTTAAAACAGTCAGAATTTGGGAAATATAACTTATTTAAAATTTAAAAAAATTGCCGAATGATACCTTAAAAATGTAGAAAACCATACCATTTTTTATTTTCATGTTATCTTTTATAATTAAAAAGTTATGGAACAAAGAAAAAAAGTGGCCCATGATTCCCCACTCTTCCATACATTTGTATGTGGTCAAAAAATGATTTCGATCTATTTCTGTTGAAAAAGTCTAATTCTTTTTTCTGTTATCGATATTTATGAATCAGAGCTAACCTTCTGGGCGTATTGAATTACAAAATTGTAAGCAAATCTTCCGATGTTCTTATTTTTAACTTCCGCAAAGAGTTCTTTTAATTTTCTCTCCGCTAATAATTTCCATTAACTTGAAAAAAAACATAACTTTCACCAATAAGGTTAATTAATTGAATAAACAAACAAAATCACGATTATTAAACTCTTCATAAATTGAAATTTAATAGGAGATGAAAAAGATAAGTTTTACCATTTAAGAAGTATGTACATTTAAAAAAACGTGTAACCATTTCAAAAACTATTTAAAAGAATTTAACTGGTACCTCAAAAGACTACATTTCGTTGCCTCTGTTTTGATGATTGGTTAATTAGATTTTGGTGTCCTGAACTCGAATCTTTTGTCAGATTTCATCTATTTAGCTCGGATTTTCACGATGCGCGAGCAAAATTTTGATACGCTGCTTGTCTTCCTTGGACGGCATTTTGACAACTGAAAAGTGGATTCCATAATCAAAATAGGAGCAACATTCTACACATAATACACCTTCAAAATGAGGGGTGTTCAAGTTTTTTAAATGCAAAATTGAAAGAAATACGTCAAGTTGATATTGACCAAATTTTGACCATCACCCTTTATCAGCTCTCGATTTGGTGAGATGGAATTTATAAGTTCAAAAATGAATCATTTTTGTGGGAAACAAGTCATTGTTGACTGATGAACTAATAATCTACATGAAGGAATCTGCTTTTGCATTTGTTAACTATACTTTATCCAATGAAGGAATAATATTTGATGATGATGATGATGAGGATGATGATGATAAATGATCTAAAAAGTTAAATTCTACATTTTTATAAAAAATATTTTGAGAGAAAACTCTTTCAGAAATTACTGAAGAAAGTATTTAAAAACAGGTTCAACAACATTTAAACAAATTTGTTAATATACTGTTACCAACTCGGGGAAGAAAAGATGGGGTGGAGTTAGGTTTAACTTTTATAAGCAGCTAGTTCAAGGCAACGCAACGGCGTGTTCAAATTTGAACACGTGGATCAGCAGCGCAGAGACAGGTGAAACGAAAACGCATATGGTATGAAGCGTTGCGTATAAGCTGAACGCAACAACCACCCAAGCTCGCGTTCAGAGGAGAACGCAACGACGAAGCGTGGAGGAAGATGCGAGGTTTCTTGGTGAGGCACGGGAGTTCACCAGGCCTCTTGGTTCCCGGCAGTGATCGAAGGCAGACGTACCGAGCAAACGATCCGTGGTGCGACAACAACCTTAGGGTGTCTGTTTTATGGTGTGTGCCTAACGAAGCTGAAACGAATCCGAAACCAGCGCGTGTGTCCATCAGCAATAAAGCACGCATACCGCTTGAGTAGTGCGGACCGGTCATCGCCGCAGCCAGAGACCAGCTTGGACCGAATCACTTCTCCCTGGTGTGGGTGGTCATTTTGGTCAGCATCCCATCGAAGCCCGAGGTGCGCGCCAAACAAGCGAGCCAAGCCAGCAGCGCGAACGAGATCAACGACGAACAGCCTGGTGTGCGTGACCAGGCATTACGCTTGCGTTGGTCGGTCTGGTTTGCCCGTCCCGAACGAGTCGAGAGAGACAGAACCGCATCATCCAGCCGGTAGTGCGTGGTACCGCATTATTGCCTCCCGTTGCCCAACACGCCGTGTCCGAGCGTGTAGACGATCCAGCCGAAGACCGAGGTACGCGCCTAGTCCAAAGCGCGTGGTTGGTCTGCCAGCCCGAGGAGAGAGACCGAACTAGCCGTGAGTTTGGTGCGTGGTACCGAGCCGCTCCTCCCGTTTCATCCAGGCGTCGCTCATCCCGTGGCGACTAAGACGATCGACCGAGTGGGCCGACTGCCCCGTTGCCTTCCCGATCCCCGTGTGCTTTCTTCGACTGTGTCAACCGAATCCGTCAAATACACCAGATTTAAACCAAAGGTAACTCTTGTTGTAGGAATCTACCCATCCGAAAACTCCCCCAGCCTAACATACGCCCTGAGACCCAGGAACAAAAGAGGCCTTGAGCGCCCAAACCCGTTAGTCCCCGTGGCTTTAGACCAGGGACTGGGTGTTGCTGGGCAGCCCCTTCTGGGCTGAACCCGTTCCTGGGGAAAAAGTAAAGTTTCAATACAAAATAATTAAAAAAAATCGTTTAAATCAGTGGTTTTCAAACTTCTTTCCTTCACCGCCCCCTTTCGCTTGATCTTTGAGTTCAATGCCCCCTTGAGCGAATTTCAGAAAAATCTTCATAAAGAACGCTAATTGGCATCGTTGCAAAACAATAATCTTTTGAAATTTTATTGTAGCATAATTTAAAACGTTCAATGTAGAACATTTAAAAACTTATAATTGACTTGAGAAGATCGAAAAGCCAACGCATAACCATCAATTGTAACAAGACAAAACACAAAATATATTCAAAATTGCTTCAAACACTAATTTAAAAAAAAAATTGTTCAGGACAAATACTTAAACTTTAAAACAAAAATAAAACTAATAACAAATCGCCTGTCTAAATTTCGATAAACAGTATTCTTTACTTAATAAACTTGCCTTTTATTTTTTACAAAATATTTACTGATAATTCAGTAAAATCGCATAAAAAGAATTTTGAATAATATCATTTCTTGATGAAATGACCAATGACCAATGACAAATGATGAATTGTAGATTTAAATTGAATGCTATTTTTTTCACGGGTCTAAAAATTTAACATTGGTTCCAAAAACTTAATTCCGAAAATTTAGTGAAAATCGAATAACTTTTGATGTTCAATATTTTATTCCTTTATCAATTAAATTAAAAATCAACAAATCAGACCTAAAAACAAAATATCCTTTGATGTTAGCATTCTTTTCTTTTAATCCAAAAATGTATGATTATATCTGCATCGTTTTTAATCGCAGATTCTATTCGAATGATTTTGTTTGTCAATTTTCGAGAAGAATAGATTTTAAAAATTTTAAGGCATTGTATAAACTTTAGAATTTATTAAATTCATATGACCTTGAACACATTGCCATCCAAAATTTATGCTTCTTAATTCAACCTAAAATAAATTTACAAAACCAGATCAATATACAGATCGTATACGAAATCTTTCACAATCAAAAAGTGATCTGTCTGTGATTGTGAATTACAGAGACAAAAACTTGCTTAACAACTCTGTGAGTTTGCAGATATTTGTCCTCAACCTGGCTTTAATTTGGTTTTCAGAGTTTTTCAAAGTCGTTTCAATGTTGGGTATTGAACGTACTCGTTGTCATTTCAATTCTAAGTTGTTCCGTAATTTGTGAAAATTTGAATTAAAAAAGGACCCCACTGCCCCCCTGAGGCCTTCAAACGCCCCTAAATTTTAAAGTTGAGCTCACCTTCCCCTTAGAAGCTCTCAACGCCCCCAAGGGGGCGGTAGAGACCACTTTGAAAACCACTGGTCTAAATGTAGTTTAAAAATATCTTCAATTCAATCCAGTTAATACTTCGTTAAAAAAATTGTAAAACCTATTGTTTTACAGGATAAGGAACAGAAAACAAATAGAAAACTTCTATATCTAACTTTTTTTACGGAATTCAAAAATGGGGGGTCTTAGGGAAAGTTTATAATAATCTTCATTCAAAATTGTTTTGTTATTATTAAAAGTTTTGTCAGAAAAGTGCAGATTTTTTTTTAAATAATTTTTTTTTTTCAAAAATTTCTGGGGATCAAAATAAATCAAAATTAGCTCTTAAATTTATTTCACCACAAAAAAATATGAATTTTGAAGTCTGGCGTAATTTATCAAAAAAATTTTTAATGTGGAGTCGAGCATTCAGAAAAACAAGAAACACACAAAAAAATAAAGGCAGAAATGTGTTTCTTGAAGAATATTTCATATCCGCCTAAAATTTTTAATAATATAAACGATTTTTTAATCATTGTGATTAGATTTAAAGTATAGGATGAACTTTTTTAGATACACTTCAATAAAATACCGATTTTGAAAACGAGGTAGAGCTTTTGTGTGTCAGGATTTAAGTTTCAATACAAAAGGTTTATTAAATTGCAAATTGAAATTGAGAAATAAAGATTGGTTTCAATCCGTGAACGTTATAAGGGTTAGCCTAAGGTTGCCAGAATTTTTTCAGCGCGTATCCGGACCGGATATACCGGGCAATTTTTACATAAAAACATGGCAAAATCCGGACATTCGATCTCAAATTGACGACCAAAAATCCGGGCAATATCCGGGAAAATTCTGTCATAACTCAGAAATTCCTCAACAAAAATCAACAAAAACAAAATGAAAAAAAATTGTGATTTTATCAAAACTCATCGATAGATTTTGAACCGTATTTTAGGCTTCCAAAAAACCTTTTATAATTATTTTTGTAAAACTTGCTCAAAAAATTTCGTTTCCGAGGTGTTTTTTTGTTATTTTTTTTTTGTTTAAATTTAGTATTAAATACCTGGGCAAACCCGGATAAAACCGGGCAATCTGGCAACCTTAGGTTAGCTAAAAAATATATCAATCTACTTATTTCATTATAAATATTAAAAAGCTATTTGAATGAAAATAATACAGAATAAAACTAAATATTCTTACATGCCAAATTTGGTTAAATTTGGTTAATTACCTACCTCTAAAGTTATGCCAAAAAATACATGGGAACTACCCATCATTGAAACATTAATTTTACCCAAGTACTCCACTTCCCTGTAAGGTGGAAGGGAATCCAATAAATTTAATAACATTTCTCGTACCCAAATTATCTCCCATGCCAAATTTTGTTCTATGCTTGATTAGTGCAAAAATTTACGCATTTTTTCGCAAACTGGAAGGATGAAGGGGTCTCAAATAATTACAGAAACATTTCTCAAATTTGAAAACCCATCAAACCACCCTCCCCCTCCCCTCCCCTCCCCATCCATTCTGGATTTTTTTGTATTTGTTCGATTAGATATTAAGATGTTAAAAAAACAATTCAAACTAAGTAAGACACCTTCCCTTCTTCTTATCTTTCTAATGGAAAAGCTCCATTGGAAATTTTTTTTCAAGACACATTGTTCGTTTGCAATTTTTCGATTGCAAGCGGAAATAGTAGGCGTATGCTAAACTGTTATCGGTCATCACGCGTTTTTTCGGCTCCGCCAATTTTATACTAATGTCATTGAAAATAACAAATTTTTAACAATCAAATTCAATCTAAATGTTTTTCGAAGTAAAGGAACCGTTTATGTGAAAATTACGAGGTGGAATTGCACAAGAAACTTTTGAAGGAGGTACAGTGAAAGTTAATGAAAAATTATGCTTGAATTGAGAAAACCTTGAAAAGGAGCTTCGTGAAGGCAATTGTGAATTGAATTCGTTGGATAAATTAAATTAATATCACCACGGAGCAGCTATAGTCAACAAAATTCTAAAGTTTGTTGAAGTTCACACGGGTATGTCATCGTAGCTTGAAAAGATTCCCAGATGGAATCAATCAAACAACATTTTTGTATCTGCGTCAAGCTTCGGTAGTTTTTGGTGTGATCATTCCATTATTTATGTTCTTTCTTAAATTTTGCCTCGAAGAAGAAGAAGAAGATTTCTCGTTTACAGTTTTTCAGTTTTAGAAAAATAGTAATTACCTAATCAGTTTGCAATCATATGGTTTATTGCAGTGGTCGGCAACCATTTGAATTGGAAGAGCCAAAAGCTACAAGTTTATAATATTTAAGAGCTTGAAAGAGTCACAGAATGTAGGTGTATATGTATGTGTTTGTTTATATTAACAAAATAAGAATGTTCATCCTGTCTTGATCATAAGTTTGGAAAAAAATCTTTGAAATCATATTTCTTTTAAATCATACATGTAACACATTTCATGAAGTTTTAGAATCTTTTAACGCTAATGTCATATTAAAAAATCACAATAAAATTAATTCAAAATAACAATCAATTGAAATAATTTGAATAAATGATTGATTTAACTTTACATACTCGACGGTTGCTGGCATATGAGTCACCTGGCTAATTGAAAGTCTCCTAGGGCTAAGTCACACTCAGACCTTTTAATGAACTCGCCTCAACAACGAACTACAAGCAAACCATTCCTACTCGACATCTCGTGGCTAAGCACAAGTGCAGATACTATTTGGTTGACGGTAAATCGTCAAACGTCTGACAGACAGCTCCTCAGTAAGTAAGTAGGTAACTAAGCAGACAAGACAGAAACTTCTGAACGAAAGTGAACGGCTCAAAAGGTTTTGCCTTCAGGGATATAGGCTATAGTTTGGTACTTAGCACTTCGTCTCTGATCCCTGCCGGGGATTTAAAAGTTCTGCTGGAACCCAATCCGGCCCCAAGTCCGGTTGGCCATTCGGGAGGTGAAAGGGCACAACCAACAGAAACAGAACATTCATGGCAGCATTTATTGGTCTCCCCCATCAGTCAGTTGGTTCTGAATCGAGTACCTTACTACGGTCAATTGATCTGTATGTGATTTTTGTTGTAAGGGTTACCTACTTTGAAGCCCTTCACGGAACCCGAGCTAAAATGAGCCAAGAGAGGCCGCTTACGAAAGTGAAATAAAAAACGATACAGCTTATTTTATCACGGTAAAAGTCAATTAAAACCCATTAAAAAGTGCACGGGTGTTGAACCTGGGGGTTCATGGTGATGGAAATTTTTAAAACAAACGAAAAGTTCGTACCAACCCAGAAGGGCGCTGATGGGAAAGAAGAGCCCAAAAGCACTTAACATGAGCTCGAATTACGCACGAAGCTATCGAGAGTCGTGAGACGTTATTTTTTTTTGTTTTTGTTTTTGGGATGCCGTCGCCGTTGATCCAAATCTGACCCGGAGACGACAATGATTTATGGATGTTTTGTCCGATGGGATCGGATGCAGATGGGAAATTAAAATTATTTCAATTTGACTAAATTGAGCTTGACACAAAAGATTTGAGACAAGCATCTTAAAAAATCTACAAGAAATGTATTTTGAACAACCAACTGTTAATTTTCACATATTTTATTCAAATCTTAAAACATTGAACAGGAAATTTTATGTTTAAATTTTTACTCATAATTTGCTAACAATAACCAATTTAATCCTTCAACATATTACCAGGGCTGTGAAAAATCCTATTTGAATTTTAAAATTGACAACTATGGATTTGGGAGAGACGTACTGCCGTTCTATTTAAGCAAAACTATCTCATGTGACTTTTTAGTCGTTTTAACGTTTTTTTTGCTGGAAATGGTCTCTTTTAGTGTTAACTTACGAATAAAAACGCAACAAAGTATACATTGTTCTGAACTTATACGAAATTATCATCAAGGTGGTTGTCTATATGTTGACATTTCAAACATGTCAAACTAGAGAAAATTCGATTTATTCAGAGAAATTTTCAACACCACTTTTCGGTTGGCACTATTTACAGAATCGATACTCAACTATACATTTATATAAACAAAGAGGAACGTAGGTATTTCTTAAATTACGGTTTAGCTTGATTTTTTGGGATCAATAGAAACTATACGAGCTTAAATGATAGAAAAAGTGTGGTGACAGATTTTCGTAGAACTAGCATCGGTGTTTCGCAAAGTTTCACACATAGCATTTTTTGGCTCTAATTTTCCGTTTGTTGTAGGAAATGTATTTTTGTTTTGGCAGAAAACATTGTAAAATGATTAACTTGAACTGATCTCTACGGAAAAATTTTCGGTGAATTTTTAGCTTGAGAAAAAGAAATTAGAAATATAGCTGAAATTTCAATCGCGTTTTTCTCGTTTGCACGGTTTTCTGGCGATGGGACAATTTTGCTAGGAACGGCAACGTAGCCATAGGTTTCCTTGAATCTTGATTTGGCTGTTACGAACTCCTAAACAAAATGAGAAAATTTCACTTTAATAGGACATATCTTCTGTAAATCTTCAATGGTTTTAAGTTATGAATATTGAAAATAAAATAAAAATGTCATGGCAAATCTGTAAAATAATAATGTGAAGTAATTTTGAAAATCCAATTTTTTTTTAAATGTTCAATTGAAATAAAAGCCAAAGTTGAAAAAAAAAATTAATGTTCATACGTTTCCAGTCTGAATTTATAATACAGAAACATGTATATTACCGTGGCAATGGAAGTATGGGAAAAATTTCATGATCGAATTTTTTGAACCGACCATATGCATTTTGTAGGTTAACCTTAAAATGACCTGTCAAAATCTCAGCTCAATCGGTTTTATCGGGTGCCTTAATGCGCTCAAAGTTTAGGGTTTTGACTCTCAAAAAACATCAAAAAGGGAACCAAATGAAATCCGAAAATCTGAATTTTGGTATGACCTTAAAGAATTTATAGCAAAAATCTATTTTCTGGGATATGGTCGTTATTCGGAACACCAATTTTTTTCGAGATAACACCAGAACTCGACGTTTTATGTTATCTGTCATCAAAATCAAAATTTCGATTTTTTCAATTTCCTTTAGTCCCCCCTTTGGTGATTTTATAGGGCCAAAAACCGAAACTTTGAGCGCTTTGAGGCACCCCTAGATCAAGTCCGATTGAGCTGGAATTTTGCACAGGTCATTATTTTTGGGCTCACCTTCAAAATTTATATGGTTGGTTTGCGAAATTTGACATGACCCATTTGGCTGTCATCCTAATGAGTTCGACGATTCAGCAAAAAAAAGGAGTCACCGAAGCTTAATGTCCCGATTAGATAATTATTTATAGGTACCAATAATAAACATCCGATAAAGGGTGATACGGTCAAAATTTGGTCAATATCAACTTGACGTATTTCTTTCAATTTTACATTTAAAAAACCTGAACACCTCTCATTTTGAAGGTGTGTGTGTGTAGAATGTTGCTCCTATTTTGATTTTGAAATTCACTCTTCAGTTGTCAAAATGCCGTCCAAGGAAGAAGAGCAGCGTATCAAAATTTTGCTCGCGCATCGCGAAAATCCGAGCTACTCGCACGCAAAGCTGGCAAATTCGCTAAAAGTTGCCAAATCAACCGTTACAAATGTAATTAAAGTGTTTGGGGAACGTTTGTCGACAGCCAGGAAATCTGGATCGGGGGGGAATCGAGAACCGAAAGCCGCTGAGACGACAAAAAGAGTTGCCGGTAGTTTCAAGCGAAACCCTAACCTCTCTCTCCGAGATGCCGCAAATAAACTGGGTGTATCGTCTACAACCGTGCATCGAGCCAAAAAACGAGCCGGACTATCGACTTACAAAAAGGTAGTGACTCCAAATCGCGATGATAAACAAAATACGACGGCCAAAGCGCGATCCCGGAGGCTGTACACGAAGATGCTGACGAAGTTTGACTGCGTGGTAATGGACGACGAAACCTACGTCAAAGCCGACTACAAGCAGCTTCCGGGACAGGAGTTTTATACGGCAAAAGGAAGGGGAAAGGTAGCAAATATGTTCAAGCACATGAAACTGAAGTTCGCGAAGAAATATCTGGTTTGGCAAGCCATCTCTACCTGTAGCTGTGGCTTGAAAAGCAGCATTTTCATATGTAGCTTCCGGGTCTGTCAACCAAGAAATTTACGTGAAAGAGTGTTTGAATAAACGTCTGCTGTCTTTCCTGAAGAAACACGGTTGTTCCGTACTGTTTTGATCGGATTTGGCATCTTGCCATTACGGTTAAAAGGCCATGGAGTGGTACGCCGCCAACAACGTGCAGGTGGTTCCCAAGGACAAGAACCCTCCCAGCACGCCAGAGCTCCGCCCAATTGAGAAATACTGGGCTGTTGTCAAGCGGAACCTAAAGAAGACCAAAAAAACTGCTAAGGACGAGCAGCAGTTCAAGGCAAACTGGCTTTCTGCGGCGAAGAAGGTGGACAAGGTGGCTGTACAAAATCTGATAGCAGGGGTTAAGCGTAAGGCCTGGCAATTCGGATTTGGAAAAGCGGAAGCCTAACTGAATATTTTTCCTGAATTTTATACTAATTAAATTTGAAAAAGAAATTTATATTTGATTTTTTAAATAAACGATTTCACCGATTTACACGCGTTTTCCCGTGACCAAATTTGGACCGTATCACCCTTTACAAGTACTTTGAATCTAAAACAAACATTGCATGTAATACTCAAATTTTTGTCTTTTTTGGTGGTCAATCAGATAGGATATTGACCATCAAAAAAGACAAAAATTTGAGTCTTACATGCAATGTTTGTTTTTGATTCAAAGTACTTCTAATCTTGTTATAATGCTATCAACGGGGGATATAATTTAGTTATTTTTATATGAACTTTTAGATATAATTTAAGATATTTTACATCCTACGAGTACTCTTCTCTTTGTGATATGAAAAAATGGAATTTACAAATACCTCATCAATACAATATACTAGAATTGCAAACTGAAGCATTCGTTTATATAAAGTCTACAGTGATGTGAAAAATATTTTGATTGAAGATTTTAGGAAACAATAACGAACCCATCAAACTGCCCATATCACATCGAATTGCAATCAATACCATTTTCAAATTAGTGGCTGAAATGAGCCGGTAACACGCCATCGAAACTCAGGCAATATATTAAAGACCCTCCCGAAAGTGAGTTCGAAGCCCGCCGAAGCTGTGTGGTGCTGAAGATTGATTCGCCGAGATAAGACCCTACAAGGGTTTCTCACATCTTCTGGTACCTACTACTCACAAACAGACAAACGGTTCATAAATCTCGAAGCTGCGAAGCCCCACCGAAAAGTTCAAACGAAAGCACGCGCCCAAGCCAAACTGAATCCTATTTGAGCCAGCAGTATGGCCAGGCCTCCCCCCGATTATGGAGAAATAAGACTATTATTAATTAAATAAAATCAAATTACATTAATCAGAAGTGTGTTTTTAATTCATACACTTTATAAAGATTAAAATCGATAGACCCGAAGGCGTTACCACTTTGCGGAATTGGTCGTTATTGAGCTCGCAGTCCTCAAAGGCAGCCAGCGAGTTGTGTGGTTATGAGCTTGGGTTGAGGCCCCATCTCATTGACGGATCGTATTGGCCGAGCTAAGTCCAGACCAGACCAGGCTCGATCCATGTCCACGATACACTCGGCGGCAGGGCTTCTTGGACCTTCCAAAGAGATGCTGAAACATTGAACCATGAGCAATTTTCCCGCCCAATCACGGTATGCAGACCATATCTTTGAAGTTTTTTTTCGCTTCTCGCTAGCAGCTTAGAGTTTAGACCTTAAACTCATGTGAGTTGAGTTGTGCTGTTGTGTAGTCAAACAAGAGAAGGGCTGCTGGACTGGAGCTGATGGAACAGGCCTGATCTGATTTCTGATCATCTGTAAGGGGGACGTGTTACATTATGTTACACCAAGTCGCTTCTGGGATCTCGGCTGAGTCTCTTCACCATTAATCCCATTCACTTCTCCTGGGAAGGCGAAGCAGTTTTAATATTTTAATCTCCCAAAGACAGTTATTGGGGGTCACATTTTAAAGAAATGAATGGGTGAATGTGTTCGGTCCTCCTATGCTATCACACATAGATTTTGCACATCGTGGACAGTGAAAGTGACAGTGATTATCATCTTTTGTCGGCAAAAAAAAGGTCGCTTTGGGTTGTGTTTGCCGGAAGTTTCAGAACCGGTGCTCAGCGAATGGATGGCTTTTGATACAATTTGAACATAAATTTAAAGCCAACCCGATCAGGAGAGCATATCAAAATTGTTACTCAAACCTATCACAACAAAATACATTTTTGTATCTTTTACAGATTTATTTTGATATCCAAATGTTTGTTATCCCGATCAGAAGGGGAAAACAAAATTATATCAAAATGAGATATTTTGATACTGATTTTATTCTATCTGAATGAGTTATAATTTAGTACTCGTAGGATGTTAAAATATCTCAAATTATATCAAAAAATCTATACGATCATAGCTAAATTATATCAGTTTTTGATATGCTCCTATCAAGATTATATCTCGTTCAGATAGCATAGTTTTATATTGGGCAGAACAAATCCTATCAAAATTATAACTTATCAAGATATGAATGCTTCGAGAACATTTTCTAGTGGAATGTCAGTAACCCACACTATTAGCCTAAACCATGCTTCATTATTGGTTTCCCAAAAATTCGATTCATGTTTATGAATCTGTTGAGCGAAACTCATTATTCTACGGTTTGGGCCGTTGACTTCGATGTCCGTGTTTCAGAAAAAGTTGTGCGTATATCAAAATAAGATATAATCATTTTATTTTAAGACACCCAGAAAAAAAAGTCTTGATAATTGAAAATGAGCTCAACCCCAATCAAGTCTGTCAATCAGAATAAGATATAATTCGGATTGGAGAAACTTAAAATCGAAAATTTGGAGTACTTAATTATAACTGAATCAGATGTTAATTTCTTGGTGAGATATGTTTGAGTTATTATTTTGATATGCTCTCCTGATCGGGATGTCGTTTCGAATAAAATGATTCCTCATGATACCAACAGCTTGAAACCTTGAAACAATAAATAAAAGTTTGAGATCAAGGCAGGAAGGTATGCAAGATATAGTGTCTCTTTTTACAGCCAATATCCTATCTGATTCAGTTATAATCATGATATCAAAGGGTGATATAATTTAGTAATGCTTGCATGGAATTTTCGATATTTTAAATCCCACAATTACTCAACTTCATGTCAATTTGATAGCAAAAAATAAATTTGATCCATGTGAGGATGAGCGATAGACCACTGCAAAAAATGATATTTGGCTCCCATATGTGTTTCGATGTCTTTTGGGTCACAAAGCATCAGTGTAAAATTTGAGATGATTTGGTTCCAAACAAAATTTAATTTGTATTTTGTATAGAAATTTGTATGGAAGAAGAAATGTTTGCGTATTAAATCATCCAGAAATTTCATATAAATTTGAATTGAAGTTTGTCTTTAATTACTGGCTTTGCCTTTCATTTTTTGGTAACGTGAGAAGTTTTTCACGAAAAAGTTATTACCATTTCAAAATAAACCTGAATTCAATGAAAAATATTTAAAAATTGCGAGTTTTGCTGGCTAGAGCTTTCACAAATTTCAAAAAAAGTTTTTATCCACGTTAAATAAACTAACAAATTTATTTGCTATGTGAAGATGTTTTTTATGATATTTTTATATTTATTCTACGTTTAAATAGCAGTCAAAAAAATAGCTTTAAAATGAGCAGTCAAAATCGCTTAATTAAAAAAAATATTTTTTTTGCTTAACATAGAATATCTTCTCTGGGTTAAAAGTTAGGTTTTAGATTTGTTTACATGAAATGTACTGCAAGAATCAAGGAATAGTTAAAATCCAAAGATACATTTTATAGAACTTTCATCATTTTTTCAGAACAGTAAATCTCTGCTGATTTTTGAATTAAAAATTATGCACTAATTCAGGATTGAAGGAAACGCTTCCGAAATTTTTATTGCTATTCGTGGCAACAAAACAACCAAAAAAAGTTATGAGTGGTGTAAAAATGTATAGGTTTGGAATTTTTAATACAAAATTTGCACACATCCGGAAAGGTTACATTTTAAATGTCGAACAAATATGCTGTTAGCTCATAAAATTAAAAAGTATAAATTAAGATTTTCAAACTTCGGTTGAAATTTAAACAAAATGTGACTTAGAGTTCATTTCAATAATTTTTCAATGTTTTCAATATGACAAAAACATGAAATAAATATTCTTTCCAATATGTTTCTTGTTGAAGAATGTCATATACCTATGAATGCCATATTTTAGAAACAAGGAATAATTCTACTTTTTTTAACTTTATTTTCTGAATTGTTATTTTTGATTCAATTGATCTCTTATGAACAAAATGGAAAATAGGATTTTCATTTAAAATAGATGGCACATTTGTATACCACCACACTTATTAAATTTTGATTTTGATATAATGTAAAAAAAAGTAATCATTCGATGATAAAAAATGATGATGACATAGTTTCACACATCGTGAGATAGGTTTTTAAAGTTTTGGAGTCTCATAGAAAATTTAAAAAATCGAACAATAGATGTACAAATTTCAACATTTATTGATTCCGTAGAAAACTTTACCCAGAATGACGAATTAGCTTAATAATATCACCTGAAAACCTTCTATTGCTTTTATTACCGTTTACCAACATTGTCGGTGTAAACATATTTTTTCGGACAATTACCAATTTTTTTTAAAATAATTTTTTTTTATAAATAAGCTATTAACCAGTCTGGGCTTAAATGTTTGAAAATGCAAATCAAAGGTTCACCTTTTAAATCTCGTTTACATATGCTTGAATATGATAGTTTTTCATCACACATTTGTTAATTTCAAAATTTTTTACCTCAAGAAATTTTTTTTTGTACTTCAGCTAGTAGTTTTTTTAACCCTAAATGTATGCAGTACCCTTAAGCTTTTTCTTTAAAAACATTTGATACAGAAAAATGTAGAATTTAATTCGAACCAAACCAATACTTACTGGAATACGGTGCTTTGTGCGTTTTGACATCGCAAATACATAAAAAACTATAAATTTTCAAACATTTTCATTTGATTATTAAAAATAGCATTTGTTGCAACTTACCCGTTTTCTTAGAAAGGTGAAATCGCATTTTTTTTTGTAACTTTAAAAAAAAACTGGTTAAACCCATAATTTTTCTGACTACGTCAATTTGATGTCCCATCAACCTTAAGACATTTAATGTACAAGCGGTATGATTGTTTATTTAATAATTTTGCTTGATTTAGATGCAGTTCAGGGTCTCCCGACTAAAATATCAAGTCTTCTTTCACGGTGTCGTTTTTTTGAAACCTTTTAAAAAATGGGCAGCTCTGAAAATTTAACGCATGACACAGTAGCAACCTATGACATTTTTTTTTTTAAATAAATTTTATAAAATTCGCAAGTTAAAGCTTGTTTTTTAATTGAGATTCCTTCAAAAAAGAAAAAAAAATATCTAAAAATGTTAATGAAAATGGCTTACAAACAAACATTATCACAAAAATATACGAAATTAGATGGAAATATCAAAATCTACAATAAAAATTAGTCATAAATAACCTTGAAAGTTGCTGGCATCACTAAACAAAATTCCCGAGAGCACTGTTATGGACGATTATTCTCTTTGTTTATTTCTAAAGGGGAGAGTGAGGATACTTGATCCCGGGGGATACTTGATTTCTTAGCTATATCTCGAAACTGGAATGTCCTACAAAGATCAAATTTCTAGGGAAATGTGCCAAATGAAGCAAAACAACTATGCTAAATGCTCAAAAAAATTTAACAAAATAATTGTTTGAATAATTGAACTTTGTTTGAAAAATTTCACGAAATGTGACTTGAAGATCTTTTTTCATCACTTTAAAATGTTCCTCACATGGAAAAATTATAACCAATATATTTGTTCCAATATATCAATCGTTTGAGCGTAATATGAACTTCATAATACCATATTTTCAAAGCAATGGAAAACTCTCAACTTTTTTCAGAAAAATTTTCTAAAATTTTGTTTATGGGTACAATTTATCCCTAGAGTTAAAAACGCTATATACTTCTTCCTAATGGATCGTGATCATTGCTGATTACGAATATACTAATATTTATCCAATAACTAATATTTATCCAACAATTGTCTGAAGAAAAGGGCTAATATAATTTATTTTCTCATAGTTATAGAAAATAGCGACTTTAAGTATGCAATGTCTTTAGCGTTGAGATAATGTTATAGAGTTTCCTTCCTCTAACAGTTATAAATTGTGAAATGAGACCAAACATGACCAAAATAGTCAATTGACATTCTATCTTGAGATTCTGTTTGATTTCTTTCCAATGATTAGGGCTTCCTGAATAAAGGATCAAGTCTCCTTCAATAGAGGATCAAGTCTCCCTTAACTTCAAAAATATAGCAATTTTTTTACTCCCACGGAAATGCATCTAGTTCATCTACGGGTTCAAGTATCGTTCTAATTTTTGGAGCATAGAAACTTGAAGTTACACACTGTCATAAAATGTAAAAGAGTGCGAGTTGTTAAATTTTTCCAAAAATATATGGTGAAAATAAGAAAAGGGGATTAAGTATCCCCACTCTCCCCTACAATTTTACTTAAGATTTTAGCCTAAATGTGAGTCACTAAAAATATAAACGAAACTCTACGGTATATAGAAGCTTTTAAATAATATTAAGTAGTTGAATAAAATTTATTTCTGTCGATGACAGAATGGAGCTATAATTTGAGTGAAAAAAAATTATATTTTCAGGGTTGCTAGCAAACCAGGAAAACCTGGATGACCGGGGAAAACTTTGGAATTTCATCGCGTCACCGAGAAATTGGTATCAATCGGGAATTTTGGCACAACACCGGGAAAACTGTCGAGTATGAAAATTTTCCAAGGATTTCAAGAATATTTTTAAAATTATTTCTAAATTTAAGAGTAGTTTTCGTCAGTCTCGATATAGATTTACGTCATAAACACTTATTTTCGTTCATTAGCAAACAAAAGAGTTTTGATTGGCTTTTTCACGCATTGCGGATCAAATACAAGATATTTCGTTTTTTCTCTCCGCAAGTGTGCTACTCTTACGAGCATAACTCAAATTTTCTAAATTTTATGAAGCAACTATTATCGACAACACGTTTGGTTACTCAATGCTAATAAGTTCGTATAATTTGGTTAAGTGGTTTCTAATATAAAGAGTGTCGAAATTCGACGCTTCTCGGCGTAGATTTCTCCGCGGTGTTCATAATAACCTTTCATGTTATCTACAGGGTCAGGCAATTTAACTGTTACATTATTTCAACAGTAATTATTTCGTTGCACACGAAACAGTATTGAACGACCCCTCGTCGCTTTGTTTACATGAAGTCTTAGCTATCATTGGATGTAAGTGTTACTTTTGTAATCAGGTGTTATCCGGAAAAATGGATCTCGAACAGAAACGTAGCGCTATGGTTGCCTTCCCGCATACTAAAAAACTATAGCTTAAACAGTCTAAATGAAACATCTGCGGCTTCAGAAATAGTGACTGTCTCTGTAAACGCAGCTGTTCTATTAAACTTTACTTCGACATCGATAAGAACTAAACATAAACGTTCCGGTGAAAAAGTGATGATATCAGGAAAGGTGATAGAATGGTATGGACGATTTCCTTTAATTTATCTTTAATCGTTAAAATGATTTCCTTACCATTATCCTTACCGTTCATTTCTTCTGTCATACGCACGTCAAAAATGAAAAGAACACCGGCCAGCGATGCCAAATGATTTAGCGCTGAAATCAGTACTTATTTATGAAAATATCTTTGAAATTTCCTACGACTCTAGAATAGTTTCAACGACAATAATTGAACTTGGAAGCCACATATTACATCATACAAAACTTAGGTTTATGACTTAATTACACTACACCACATTCATTCTTTTTTAACTAAAATGCGTACTAAGTATTCTTAAGTTGTTATGCTCAGACTCTAAATGATGCTGTTTTTATTAACGTTATTGTCAGTAATTGTGTTTTTAAGATGTTTACAAGCACTACCAAAATACGCGTTGAATTTAATATTTCACATTATCAAGATGCCAGCTAAAGTTTTTCAAACACCTCCACTTTTTTATAATGAGAAAAAAAAAAAAAAAAATATATATATATATATATATATATATATATATATATATATATATATATATATATATATATATATATATATATATATATATATATATATATATATATATATATATATATATATATATGTATATATATATATATATATATATATATATATATATATATATATATATATATATATATATATATATAAATATAAATATATATATATATATATATATATATATATATATATATATATATATATATATATATATATATATATATATATATATATATATATATATATATATATATATATATATATATATATATATATATATATATATATATATATATATATATATATATATATATATATATATATATATATATATATATATATGACCATTAGGCTTACCGATCAGAATCTCTTTTTGATAACAAGTGAAAAGGATTTTGCTTCTACTCCTCATTTAATAAGATTTTGCAAAAAACAACTGATCAAGTTTTATTTTAATGTATGAAAATATTTGGAAAAGTCTACAATGAGATTTTATACTATAGGAAAACCGATATGTTTGACACCACTGCCCACAGTCGAAAATTTTGCTTCACGAGATTGTATCAGCCGTCTTGTTCCGCGCGTTTTTCAGGATTTTCTGGGATAATTTATTCCCAAATTAGGTAATAAAAGGCGAAACATTAATTTCAACACACACCTCGTAAGTTTTTTTTTAAAGAATTTTCTTTACTTTTCGTATTTTTTCACCGTTTTTGATTTCCAGATGATTGTCGCTTCACGTCGGAGAAATGGTGGCTGAAAAGATTTGGCCCCGCTGCACTGGGGGGGAACGCTTGCATCTCAGCAAACCCTACACCATCGGTCCTCATAAGCTCCATTATCGGTGTTCTTGTTGCGGCTTTCCACAACAGGAATAGAACATTCACCTTCAAGCGCCTTGCCAATCTTGCAATGGGATGGACTCATTTCTCTTGCCGGAAGCAGTCAGCGGTAATGCGCTGCCAATTGCCGTTTCAGGACGAGGGTATAACGATGTGTGATATGATTATGATCATTGTGTGATATAAGAAATTATGGAGTAGAAACAAAGAAATCAAATAAAGTATGGGAGAGTGGGGAATCATGGGCCACTTTTTTTCGTTGTTCCATAACTTCTTTATTATAAAAGATAAAATAAAAATAAAAAATGGTATGGTTTTCTACATTTTCTACAGGTATCATAAAGTGTTTTTCAAAATTTTTAATAACTTATTTTCCCCAAATTCTAACTGTTTGAAAAAAGCAATATTTTTTGGATTTTGAAAAATGGTGGGGAGTCGTGGGCCACCAATTCCAAATTGACCAAATAACATGCAAAGTTTATGAGTTGACCCAAAACTGTGATTTCCTAATTCATTTCGTTATTTTAAAGGAATTTCAGATGATGAAATAAAAAAGAGAGCTGTGTATGATCGAATAGATAACTCTTCATTTGGCATAAGAAAACTTTACAGATAGGGAAAACGTATTTCAAGTTCTGAATGTGTATAAAAACATAAAAATACAGGTGGTTCAAGATGTGTGGCCCACGATTCCCCACAAGCTATGATTTGCAAATTGGTTGCGTTTGTGTGACTTATTGATGTTTCATCAAAAATTCCTTTTCCACGTGAAAGATCATGACAAAACTAGAATCATAAGCGTACGAGCATATTTTTGTTACGCACTTTAGGTTCCCCATCGATGAAATTAGCGGGTGATTTTTTAATCATGTAAGTAAATTTTTCTAACTTTTATTAGCTTGATAAATAAAAGAAGCATATGATGCATATTTCAGTCAACAACATATAGAAATATATGCTCACGCAAAGCGACGACGATGACTGATGGTTTACTTAGATTTCAACTAAAACATGTAAATTTTTGAGTAAGTAAAGTGGATCACTGGTGATACACTGGGAACAAAACGTACTTTTCTTCCTGTGAAGCTTCTTATCAATACACATGAAAATCATTTCGTCAACAAAAAAATTCGCTTCAGGGTAGTTATTTCATCTGCTTAAATGGCCACATGTCTCGAAATTCTTGTAAAAGTTCGTGATTTTCTCGAAAAACGGCATGTTTTCTTTTCCTTGCGCAAAGTGTCATGGCGGCCATTGTTCAAGGCAAAAATGAAAATTTCAAATATTTCAATAAATAGGCTTTCGAGGGATGCGTATACCAAAGAAGTTTTTTATCAAATAGGATCGTTTTAGTTTGTGATCAATGAAGTGATGAAATTCCATGTTTTTTTTGCAATTATTTCCTGTTTTTCATTTGCACCCTATGTGTTGTTATCTTCCCAATGGAGCACATATGCTCCATCTCAAAACCCAAATTTATCAAATGGATCATTAAAGTAGGCTTAAAATATGCATCTTTTGTTCTAGAACTTACGTTGTAAATCAATATTTCTATTTTTAAAACGTGAAAAACCTCGTGGGAAGGAAAGGGTTAACTTCTGTATTTTCATTCAGCTAAAAGTTAACAAATAATTTAAGCATGTGTGCGTGCCTTTTTTCATGTACGGTTTAGGGAAAAGTATGAATAACGTTGGAAGCACCATGTGGCGGATCGTTACAAAACCATTACTGTAAATGTCTCGTGGCCATTCGACAAACAGTTCAATGCCCTGAAAACGTTATTCATAAGCATTTTATAAACCATACCCTAGTTCTTCCTAGAACAGTGTCTCCATACAGAGGTTTCAATAGTTTTAAACAGTAACATAACTTAACGCCATATTCAACAGACCGTCGTTTTGGAATTCAAGATAAGTGCAATGTTTTTTATGGTTTCAGATATCATTTTCTAAACGTTTTTTTTACACTGTTTCTTATCGTTTTATAACTACTACAGGAACTATTGAGTTACAATATTTTCGTATTCGGGTTGTTCCTAGCTGGCAAACGGCAGAAGGACATAGTTCGTGAGCTGTCCGATATAAGTGTGTGCAAAAGTTTTGTATACCGTACAGTTGAAAGATACCTGGAGACTAGAAGTGCCAAAAAACGGTATGGTGGGGGACGCCGACCTTCTGTGATGACACCTGCCATGGCGAAGATTGTCAAGAAGCGTTTTAAGAAAAATCCTCGTCGTAGTGCCACTAAATTGGCAGAGGATCTCAACATATCGGATCGAAGTCTCCGTCGGATCCTAAAAGATAAACTTCAGACCAAGCCCTACAAGATCCAAAAGGTTCAAGACTTTACGGTGAAGCAGAAACAAGAACGGGTAAAAAGAGCGAAGACGCTGCTGAAGAGGGCCGCGGAAGGAAGGTTGAAGAATATCGTGTTTATCGACGCGAAACTCTTCACCGTACAGCAGTTCGTAAATAAGCAGAACGACAGAGTTTGGTTTCCAGACAGATCACGAAGCCATGCCAGAAACCAGCATCAGTGATGGTTTGGGCCGGAATCACCCGTGATGGCCGGACTCCGCTGGTTTTTGTCCCTGGAGGAGTGAAGATCAACCAAAATACATATCGGGGACTAGTTCTACAGAATATTGTCGAACCGTGGGCACGTCGACATTTTGGTTCCAGGGATTGGGTTTTCCAACAGGACTCAGTGCCGGCTCACAAAGCGAAGAAAACCCAACTTTGGATTGCGCAACATTTTCCAGGGTTCATTTCGAGCTCCGAGTGGACGGCGAGTTCACAAGACCTGAACCCTATGGACTTCACTGTTTGAAGTATGTTGGAGGCCGAAGTCTGCTCTAAGAAACATGAAGGTGTGGAGGTCCTAAAGCGACATCTCGTGGCAGCCTGAGATAAAATACCACAAGAACACCTGCGGGCCTCACACAATGCGTTCTTCGACTGTCTGCGGCGAGTGCTTAAACTCAAGGGCGAACAAGTCGAACTTTACCAGTGAATTCCGAAAATGTAATTTTTTTTAAGAGAAATTGAATGAATTTTAAATAAATGTTGTTGTTTTGATCAACTTATATGTTTATTTCAATGTAGTTCTTCAATTGCCGGACCCTGAACAATTAATTGTTCAAGGAGGGTCAGCAGAAGCAATCTGCAGGTGAAAAATAATCATCAAAAATTGTCCGACTTTTTCCGTGTAAAAGATCAAACCTGTATTCCTGATCGGACGCATGTGCTGTTTTTTGGATGTAACTTCATGACCAATACTGCTAGCCTATCAACAACGGATCCTCCGTGTCGTACTGAAACCGTGCACAACGGAGCACTTTGGTCCAGATGGATTCACAGCTTCAGTAGGCTTGGAGCTTGACGAATTCCGTAAAATCAACTATTCCCGATCAGGAGGGAAAAACAAAATTATATCAAAATGAGATATTTTGATACTTATCTTTTTTCTATCTAAATGAGTTATAATTCAGTACTCGTAGGATGTTAAAATATCTCAAATTATATCAGAAAATCCATACGATCATAGCTAAATTATATCAGTTTTTGATATTCTCCTATCAAGATTATATCTCGTTCAGATAGCATAGTTTGATATTGGACAGAACAAATTATATCAAAATTATAACTTATCAAGATATGAGTGCTTCGAGAAAATTTTCTAGTGAAAGGCCGATAAACCACATTATTTGATAAAACCATGCCGCATTTTTGGTTTCCCAAAAATTTGACTCAATTTTATGAATCTGTTGAGCGTAGAGGGTCCATTTCCCGGCCGTTTTCTCATTCCCAGGAATCGGGAAATCTGGTGGCCTGTTTCCCGGGAATTCCCGGGATCCCGGGAAATATTCAAAAACATGTATGTATGCTATTCGATTAAAACCTGTAGTGCATACAAGCCCATCATTTGTTCAAAATGTACTCTTCATAATGTTATTCAACTTATTTTTAATCAAACAACTCTACCTGTTTTCAACAATAATAAATTGAAAACAGTCAAATGAACAATAAAATAGCCTGAATAAGTCAAATGAAGAATTCATTCATACAACTAGGGGTTAATAAAAAAAATTATCTTTTAGTCGAGAAATGAATCCAACTAAGATGAAATTTCAGGGACTAGATAAGAGAAAATCGATGTTGAAAAACATGCGAAAAAATGCATGTTTTTCAACATCGATTTTCTCTTATCTAGTCCCTGAAATTTCATCTTAGTTGGATTCATTTCTCTACAAAAAAAAGTTTCGCTGACTGAATGTTTGAGTCAAGACCCATCTCTGGGTCGCAATTTAAAAAATTATCTTTTAGTTTGTTTGATTTTTCCAACCATTTTTCGTTTTTCTGAACACTTTACAAATTTGCTTTTCATATGAAGAAAGCGATGTCTTCTTCATTTTTAAGTTTTCAAACAAATGCATGAATATTACTTTCAAGAAAACGCAATCTGCCGACCTGCTGCGCGAGTTTTCATATGTTTTTCGAAGTGTTGTGGGTTTTCGTTCAATGAAAACGGTGAGGAAATACATATTATATTTTTAAACTTATCTATTTGAGAAATAAAAAATGCACCAAATGACTCTAAAGCGTCTACTGCTTCAGGAATCGGCATATTCTCAATGAGTTTTGTATGACTTCATTTTAAAAAAGATCAATAAGAATAAATCCGGAGGCTATTAGGCTTTCCCAGAGTTATAATTTCATACATGTCGGGATTTCCCGGGAATGAAACTATGATTCCCGGGAATCGGGAATTCCCGAATTTTTTGAAATTCCCGGGAATTCCCGACCGGGAAATCCCGGGACGGACACTCTAGTTGAGCGTAACTCGTTAATGTAAGGTTTGAGCCGTTGACTTCGATGTCCGTGTTTCAGAAAAAGTTGTACGTATATCAAAATAAGATATAATCATTTTATTTCAGGACAATCCGAAAAAAAATCTTGATCATTGAATATGGGCTCAACCCCGTTCAAGTTTGTCAATCAGAATAAGATATAATTCAGAATGGAGAAACTAAAAATCGAAAATTTGGAGTACTTAATTATAACTGAATCAGATGTAAATATCTTGGTGAGATACGTTTGAGTTATTATTTTGATATGTTCTCCTGATCGGGTTGTCATCGTTAAAAGCTGTGTTTTGCTATTGGAGCTGTAGGGTCAAGAATACAAGCCTACCAAACCCGCAGGTCCATACCATCCTTTAAAGGAACATCCCATGTAATTCATCTTGTAGGAAAAGCTCTCAGCTTTACGATGTGGCACCGGAAATGCCCTAAAAATGACACTGAGAGGGTCTAGAACGAAATTCACGGAAAAAGTGCAAGCGAGCATCGTTGTAGGCATTCGCAGCTATCTGCAGTAATGTATTGAGATCGGTTTCAATCGATCTTGAATTTTTTTAGTTTGATGTTGCTGCCAAGACTCCATAGAATGCTGTTTGTTATTCGGGTTTTTCGATTTGATCAGTTACTAAGCAAGGTTACAATTTTGAAGCATTTTCAAAAAGTACGGGAACTTTACACAAAGATATGTTCAAAAACATTTTGTCCTATATTAAATCTCTAGAACACTAAATTTAACTATCGCATAGTCTGGATCAGCATTTACATTAAAAAATTCAACTCGGAAACGGAAATCAAGATAAATTTCTACTGGACAATCATATCTGAATCAAATTAACAAGAATGTATTTGAAATTAAATGAATTGAAATTGATATAATAATGTTTCTGTATCGAAGTTGGTGAAAACCATTGATTCTTCCTACATTTATCAATCGGACTCCGCCTTTCTACCCGTCCGATGTCATCCTTTCACATTATTGAACGAGACGTGGCGACAACCATTAGCAACCGAAGATAATAATCGATTCATCTACCGAGATGACAGCCATAACATTCGAAATGAATGACGGCAAATTATCGATTATCATCCCGATGAGCCAGTCTGTAGGTAGAATTACATACATACATTCGTACATAGTCGCTGAGGCCGAATTCACTTATCTGAAGGGAAAAAGAAAAACCCCTCAACGATTCACTGACAGCTAGTGGCTGAAGACAGGTGACAGTTTAACGCTGCCACTCGGTCAATATTCGTCACATCCAGTATGTATAATTAATATTGATATCTTTATGATGGTACGGCCATTAGATCTGTCGCCAGATGCCATAAAAATGTTACCACATGTCATGCACCTTTCCAACCATTCTCACTTCCTACCTTATCCAGAGAGTTGTGGGGCTATCGAGTCGATCGTTTTCCAATGCGATGATTTTTTTTGCACACTTTCTTCGAGATCTAAAGCGAACTTAATCGCGTGATTAAGATTAACAGAATAATCTCGAAAGGAAAACTGGAAAAGCGACTTAAAGCTGTTTATTCCTAATGGGTTTGAGGCTGGATAAGTTGAATCATTTGCAAGTTCACCTCCTGAATTAGGACCCCTTCCCAGGGAGAGGTATCTCCTAAGATCTACTCGAGAGATGGCGCCTTCTCTGTAAATGCTAGGCTCTCGGTGGGCTGGTCAAGTGAATCCTTTCGGTCAAACAACAATATATGCGAGCTGCTTTACAACACCGTTTACCAACCAAAGAGCAATTTATTTATACCACGGCACACAAACAAACATTTGATTCGGCTGTACAAAGACCCGGTTTTCGGGGTCGAGATAAATCGTAATTACTTACTCTCATGAATAATTCAAAACTGTACTAAGCTCATTGGTCCTTTCGTGAACGAGCGGCAAATGTAGGCATAAGTAAATGCAGAAAAGGTGAGAAAGAGCCAGCAGCAGGGAGCATCTATCCTCACAAGCTATTAGGACTGCTGCAGGATAAAATATAATTAAAAACATTTGCCTCACAAAACGTCGTGTGCCGAGTTTCGTTCTGCGGATCAGGCTGTGGGAGAGCCATTTTTTTGCGGTCATAAATCTAATCATCTCGATGCCAGACAAGACCCGAACATCGATCGATTTGGAAATGTTTTAATTAGTCGACGAGGGCTTTAATTTGTCGATGGTTTTAAGAGCTTCAGTAGATGCATTGCGAGGGACTTATACAGAAGGATGAAAAGTGATATGAATTGAAGAAGTTGATAAAATAAGTTTTAGAAAAGACAGAAAGGACAGAAAAGATAGAAAAGACAGAGAAGACAGAAAAGACAGAAAAGACAGAAAAGACAGAAAAGACAGAAAAGACAGAAAAGACAGAAAAGACAGAAAAGACAGAAAAGACAGAAAAGACAGAAAAGACAGAAAAGACAGAAAAGACAGAAAAGACAGAAAAGACAGAAAAGACAGAAAAGACAGAAAAGACAGAAAAGACAGAAAAGACAGAAAAGACAGAAAAGACAGAAAAGACAGAAAAGACAGAAAAGACAGAAAAGACAGAAAAGACAGAAAAGACAGAAAAGACAGAAAAGACAGAAAAGACAGAAAAGACAGAAAAGACAGAAAAGACAGAAAAGACAGAAAAGACAGAAAAGACAGAAAAGACAGAAAAGACAGAAAAGACAGAAAAGACAGAAAAGACAGAAAAGACAGAAAAGACAGAAAAGACAGAAAAGACAGAAAAGACAGAAAAGACAGAAAAGACAGAAAAGACAGAAAAGACAGAAAAGACAGAAAAGACAGAAAAGACAGAAAAGACAGAAAAGACAGAAAAGACAGAAAAGACAGAAAAGACAGAAAAGACAGAAAAGACAGAAAAGACAGAAAAGACAGAAAAGACAGAAAAGACAGAAAAGACAGAAAAGACAGAAAAGACAGAAAAGACAGAAAAGACAGAAAAGACAGAAAAGACAGAAAAGACAGAAAAGACAGAAAAGACAGAAAAGACAGAAAAGACAGAAAAGACAGAAAAGACAGAAAAGACAGAAAAGACAGAAAAGACAGAAAAGACAGAAAAGACAGAAAAGACAGAAAAGACAGAAAAGACAGAAAAGACAGAAAAGACAGAAAAGACAGAAAAGACAGAAAAGACAGAAAAGACAGAAAAGACAGAAAAGACAGAAAAGACAGAAAAGACAGAAAAGACAGAAAAGACAGAAAAGACAGAAAAGACAGAAAAGACAGAAAAGACAGAAAAGACAGAAAAGACAGAAAAGACAGAAAAGACAGAAAAGACAGAAAAGACAGAAAAGACAGAAAAGACAGAAAAGACAGAAAAGACAGAAAAGACAGAAAAGACAGAAAAGACAGAAAAGACAGAAAAGACAGAAAAGACAGAAAAGACAGAAAAGACAGAAAAGACAGAACAGACAGAACAGACAGAAAAAACAGGAAAGATAATTTACATTTCAGTTTAAAATCTACCTGATATGATTCAAAATGCAATCCAGACATCGCACTTTGGATGATGAAAAAATATTTATTATTCCGGAAAACATTTGAACTTGAGAGTCCGGATCGATTTCAATATCAAGGTTGAATTCTTGAGAAAATAAGCAAAATATATTAAAAACTAGGCATCACTTACTCTTATATTTCAAGAAATTTTTATCTTGGATCTGGGGTAACACAAACTGAGTTTCAATACAAGTATGACGCGAAAATGGTAAAGTGAATATGATTGGAAAAAAAATACTCAGAATATGTATTTAATTTAAAGTTGTTGATTTTTCAGTAATTGCAAAAATAGGCAGCATTAAGATATCTACTTTGCTAGCGAAATCTGATATAATTTTGAACCAAATTAAGGTGGTTCAATAGCTAAATGTTACTCTCGATGCGCATAATACCTCGTTTAGTCATCCTTTTTATAGGAATTTTGAAAGCACAAGACGGCAAATTTTGGCAGCAAATAATACCTAAAAAGGCATCACTATGCCCTCGAAACTCGTTTTAAAACGTTGACTAAACGAGACATCATTAAGGTTGCAGTGCTCACTCCGCTAAGAAATTCTCGCACCGGAAATATACTCATCCCTTCGCATAGCTCCACTTATTATGGCAGATCCTTTTTTGTTAGAGGCAATGTAAATTGGAATAGTCTCCCAACTAATTCAAAACTAATCAACAAAAAATCAGAGTTTAAATAAGTCTGCTAAGTAGAAGTATATATGGAGTAAAACGACATGATTTAGATTAGAATTGCGAAAATGGAACGATTTGCATATTAGTTTAAAAAAAGACAACAAACATCTGTGGTAGATGTAGTTGCGGAAATTATAAAAAAAAAATATTTGATATATAAAATGAACAATAAAATAATTTATGAAAACAATATTGGAAAAGAATGCTTTCGTATATGGCTTTCTATCATTCTATAGCAATCATTAATATGAAAAATATTATGGTTTTAAAAGAATTTATTTGAGTGTATGCAAACATTAATGTGATTTAGCAGTGGGTCGTTGAATGAAAAATGAATGAACGGAATGAATGGAAGAGGACCAGTAAATATGTGTAAGTGTATGTGTGATCTAGGTTGAATGAGAAGAGACTGGAAGACTGTGGTGTGCGTAAAACAAGTCCTGATCTAATGGGTTAGAAAAAACGGTCATTCTCTTGACTACTTTGGAATAAGCAGTAAGCGGATTTGAAAATATGATTGAAGGAATAGTGATCGTCATGGATAGTGATCGTCATGGAACCTGTGAAGATAGTGAAAGTTCACCACAACATCCACCACATTGTAACATTTAAAAGATTGTAATCTTACGTTACATAAATAAAACAAAGTTATAATAATAATAATAAACCTACACTTGTCATAATCGAGGTATCCTTATATAAAAAGTTAGACCCAAATGTTGACATTCTACCACTTTCATTCGGGTAAAATGACACCAAATTTTACTTTTGAGGCATGATAGCAAAATTAGGTATAATTTTACCATAAAAGTCTGCTTGAGAAGCACCTTCATCGAATTTGGTACACATTTGATTTTTGACTTAACTAGATAGTTTATCATCTCTCCGATTTGCAAATCGTGAGGATTCCAATTAAAAAAATACCAAAAAAAATACAATACAATGTTCACATATTTCTAAAGATTTTTTTTTAATTTGTCATTCGAAGACTGTTTATTATTTATTGCATTGGGAAACTTATTCCATTAAAAAACGGAGTTCTCCAAAACAGAATCATTGTAAAATGTAGTTTTCGAAAGTTCACGGTCCATAAATTTTTCATGGTTTTTCGTATACAGTGAGGTCTTCTTTAAAGCGGCATAATTGCGATTTGACGTGTGTTTTTTTAGCGCGGTCCTTTTTAAATCCTTTTAAAGGGTACCGTTAAGTGGGGCATCATGCAACACTTTCCAACTGTAATGGATTCTACAGTTTTTGTTTCCGAAGATAACTAAACGGCTTTTGGTTCAAAAGAGATATCACATTGACGTTGTCTGAAATAATATTAGTTTCTTCAGTAATTTTTGGTTACCCAAACACATGCGATTTCATCTTGCCCAGAGAAAGGAGTTACTCGCAAAAACGTTTTTTATTTTTTCAATGAAAAATTTAGTGAAAACCTATGGCAATTTATAGTTTTTGACAAATTTGTGGTGCCATAAAGGCCAAAAGAAATAAAAACACCAATTGCTGCCATTTGTTATTTTATTCAAACTAAATTTTACATCTTTTCTATCATTAAAGCTAATATAAGGAAAAACACATAGGTACTGCATACATGCAGGAGTAAAAATTATATCAAACAATTGAATGGATGAAAATTTAATGTTAACAAACGAATGAACTAAAACAAACGTTCTCCAGCATATGAAAACGAGACTAACAAGGCGTCTCATTTTTATCTGAATTTTCTTGTATAACAGCTTAGATTGTAACTGATCTATTAAAAAAAACTTTTTCTACAATTTTTTGATGAATGTTCGAAGTATATCACAAGGCAACAAAATTCTCACTTTTCGGAGGTGCAACGAGTTTAAGAGATAATTTTTACTCATTTGAGGGCGCTGATTTCAAATTTGAAATTAATTTTATTTTATCAACTCTCGATTTTTAGATATCTTTTGAAAATAGTTAAAAATTCATATAAAAAAATTGTTTCATTTTTTAGCAATAAACAGAACATCAAAAAGGTTCGGCAAAAAAAAAAAGGTTTCAATTCAATGATCTGCTTTCCCGGAAATCGCAAGTAGTTTCGACTTCTGAGGAGACAGTAAAAAAAGTTTTTTTTTGTTAATTTTTTCCAATTCTACAAAATAAGGGAATTTCGAGAAAATTTTAAAGAAGATTAAACCAAATTGATCTTTTGATACTATTACAGAAAACAAACCAAAATGAGAAAATACATGCATTATAAATTGAGTTTTGTTGATAAAGCATTTCAAGTTCAACGACTTAAGGTGGATGTGAGCAGCCAATCAAGCTAAGCTAAGCTAAGCTATTACAGAAAACAAACCAAAATGAAACAAGATAGAATAAGTTGATATAGATGGAAAAGGATAAACCTAGATAAAACAAAAAAAAATGTGTAAGTCAAAATTAAACCAGAATAAAACAAAAAAAAATTATTTTATTAGATAAAACAAGGTCAAAATAAAGTAAAAAAAAAACAGAAAACACGACAAATAAAAACTTAGATAAACTAATGATTGAAAGGAATCCAACATTTTTTTGCTTTGACTTGTCTTCTTTATCCTGCTTTATCTTGTTTTATTTTGTTTTAGTTTGTATTATCCCGTTTTGTCGAAGGTTTCATTTTGTGTCATCATGTTTTATTTTGTTCTTTTTAATTCATCGTTTAAATTATTATCTTGTGACAATTTCTGTTGGACTGGATTCTCCATGAAACAAAATTGTGGCGGTATTTTGGCATGTCTAATCAAGTTAATAGATTTAATCTGAGCTTTCAAAATCTGCGTGGTTTCGCCACCTTCACACGAGAGAGGAGATTTAAAATCATTAGATTGTGTGTTTAACCTCTTCAGCCTGCTCGCATCCAATCAAATCAGCATGAGAGGCCACCAACAGTCAAGGTCAGCTCATCGTCGTCGTCGTTGCCGAATTTCTATTGGCCTGTGTTTGGCCGATAGGAAAAAGTAAGTTTGCCCCCATCTCGATTGACTGTGACGAAGCCTCAGACGCAGAAATGAAGTCCGTGTAATTCCATAATTACGCGTATAGAAATAAATTTGCGGAAACACCACCGTGCCAGATTTGTTCATCGAATACCTACCTATTCTACGTGGTTTTTACATTCACCAATCAAGCAGCATCTTTGTCTTTCAGTGTTTTTTTCTTGCGCTGGGCTATGTTGTCATATTGTAGTTTTTCTTCGTCTTTCATATTGTTTTATAACTTTAACTTTTAGCATATCTTCTGCTCCTATGCAATCTGCCAATGGTTTTCATAGTCGAGCGATCGTGTCAATCGGTGTCTGAAGTGAAAAACACCAAATATTCAAATGTTATCGAAAGTTTTTTTTCCTAAGTTTTCTCAAGGTATCTTTCAAATGTTTCAAATTATTTTTCAAGCGGTTATGTTTTTCTGAAATAATAGAATTAATTCAAAAACATAACACTTTTTTCAAGAATCAACAAGCCCTCTTCCAGAATTCAGCTGTGATGGGTTGCAAACGTCAAAACACACGTACGAACAAACATACACCACACATGTCCCATCATCTTCAGCACGATCATCATCATCATCAGCATCATGATCGCGCGTCGTTGTCACGCTGAGATTTCGACGGTTATTTGTTGCCAGTTGTCTGCCGTTGTTGTTGTTGAAGAAGAGCCCGCCGAGCCGCCGTTCAAGAAGGTTGCCCCGAGTGACTTTCGGATTTTAGAAAGGAATCTTTTTGGGATCCACACAACTTACAAATCGTCATCATCAGCCAGCAGACAGCAGAAGACATAAACGCGACGTTGTTGTTGGCGCGGCTGCTGATGAACATAATTTGGAAAAAGGTTAAGCCAGGGGTTCTGCAAACTTTGTTGTTTTTTCAACTGGATGTATCGCCAGATTGTAGTAATTAGCCGGGGAGAACGTATAAGTAATGCAACAACTATCGAAATCCGACATCGGGTCCACTAATTGAATATCCATATAAAACTTTGTTAAAACGATTAAAAAAAACACTAATTTCAAAAAAGATGCACACGCCCGAATAGGGACTTGAACCCTAGACCGTTGGATTAAAAGTCCAACGCTCTACCGACTGAGCTACCCGGGCCGATGAGATTAGGCTGCTGGTAAGTTGTAAGTGATATAGGTATTCGGTTGGCTTAACAGATTGCTGGAGGTATGGAATCGAATCAGTAGCTGGAGAAAGAAGCACGCTAAAGCGGAGAATTTCTGTCTATCAGGGTGATTTGAAACAGTTTGTTAATTTTTAGGTGATTTATTTGCCCGATGAACCGAATTTCAATGAACAAAGGTAATATTTCTGAAAAGCAGGAGGAAATTGGAAGGATACACGGGTAAGACCGTAAGTAAGAGTAAAACATTGTTGTTGTCGGCAAAGGCGATCTTAATCTTTTTTTACTTGACTCTTATCACTGACAGAAATACTTTTACCTATAAAGGCGATCCTTTTCAAGTAACGCACACCGGGGTAAGTGAGGACGGTTTTTCGTATTGGTAGTTAAACTTTAAAAAATCATAAAAAATCAGCAGTGGATAAATTTTGATAAAATTACGCAAAACATGTTGTTAAGAAATGCTGAAGAAATGAGCTAGATAGACGCAAAGCGTGAAAAGTTATCACGTAAATTGTTATGGACTGCTGGTGTCTTCGCTTACCCCGCTTTAGGGGCCGTTCACTAATTACGTAAGCAAAATTTTTGAAATTTTGAATGGTGGCTTGGGTGGTATTACTGAAAAACTGTCTAGAAATTCATTATCTAAAACCCCTCACATTGGTTTTCAAAGATTTGTACTTGATGAAGCCATTTTCGAAATAAGATGTTTTCAAATTGTGGTGTCAGGAAGCGCCATTTTTCTTTTTGTTTATACAAATTTCTCAATTAAAAAATTGTTTTTATAATAAGCGAATAGCGACGGTCTTTTTTTAAAATGTGATTTAATGTTTCTGGTGGCATGTTGGTTTGAATCGGTTCTCTATAAGTTTTATAGATCCAGCAACTTTTTTTTATTAAATAAAAGACATCCCGAGATAAATAACATAACATCAAAAATTACCAACAAATAGGTAGTGAGAAAAAAATAAAACCTGAGTAATATGGATTCGTATGGCTGTGACGAATTATCAATGTAACATTGCTTACGTAAGATATTTGGATATTTGGATAATCAAATTGGTTGATTACCAGCAATTGATTAAAATCGACAAGGAAAATTGTTTGTGAAACATGAGCATACTACCAGTAGCGTTTCTTCAAGACTGCATTTAAGATTCCTGGAGTCACTTCAATCTTCAAATCTACGAGAGTATGTAATTTCAGTTCATTTTGTGCCACTTATAATTGCGCTTCTTTGCCGTAACATTTAATTTATATTCTGTCTTTTCTTAAAGACTATAAAACGTTTTGAAAGACTTTCTTGGTTCGTTAAATGCAATTCATGGTTTCCGAATATTCGACAATAATTCTGCATCTTTTACCCACCACTGCATCTGAGCAAATCCACTGCGACCAATTTATTTAAAATTCCTACTAACTGTATCGAGGACAAGTGTGCCAACTTTAGTAATTGCCTTTCTATGCGCATTTTTCATATTAACAGTTGTTTCTTTTCAGGGACAAATGTAATGCCCTGTTGAATGTGTCGCAATGATTTTGTGTTCACCCTTTATTACTTATGGATTTGAACAGAATTCTTAAGTTATGATTCAGATGCTTCGGTACCGATAATCTTATTTTAAAATTTTAACCGTAGATTTGGACTACATATTCGAAATTAATCTTTTTCTCCGTATATAATTCTTTTTAATTTCCTATTTCTCTTTTTATCATTTTCTCCCCTTTAAAAAAAGTGCTAGACCTAGTAATCAATTTTTATAAACACAAAACGAGTTTGGCTCCTTAAAACTCAATGGTATAAGCCGTTTCATAAAAAGAAATTTTGTTTATTACAATTTTTGCAATGCTTTTGTTCCTTGACCTTGCACCTGCTTTATTTAATTAGATCATCCGTCAGCTTAGCTACACGTAATTTTTTTTTTTTGGTTTAAGACCAATTTTTTTTAAATTATTCTGAGTTGCAGTAAGTTAGTTTTGAAATTGGTTTTAGCTGGTTGAACATGTCCTAGCTTCGGCTGGACATATACTAAAATTGGAACGATACAGAGAAGATTTGCATGGCCCCTGCGCAAGGATGACACGCAAAATCGTAAAAAAAACATACATTATCTGAACTTTCGTAACTCCTTGACAATTTTTAGTTGGTTTGTATACAGAACTTCCTTTTTTCTGAACTTCCGGCAGCAGAGGTATATGTTTTTTTTTCTAGCACCAGCCTTGAAAATCTGTGCTTCATGTACCAATCCTTATTTCTAACGGAGGCCGAATCAAAACAATTTTTTTTTCGTAGCAGCAGCCTTATAACTCTGTGCTCCCTGTGCCAATCCGTCTTTCTATCGGAGGCCGAACAAAAACAAATATTTCATAGCAGAATTTACGCACACTGTGCTTATTCTACGAACTATGCCATTGTCGTGATTTCACGAATCTCCATTTAGAGATTCACGCAGACACGTCTGTCGCTCACAAGAAAAAATTTTGAAAACCACTGGCCTAGAACTTTCGACTGCAGAAACGGTATAAAAGTTCAATTCTTCTGTCTGGTTCGCCAAACAAACTAAAATCATGTCGCACTTCATGCTCACAAATTCATAATATTTTTTTATGCTAGTTTTAATGGCATAAAAAAAGAATAAATTCATAAAATTTTCCATCGGTAAAATAGACAAAATATGGCAGTCAAACCGTACGGAAAAAAGTTGGACATATAACGGGGTGAAGTTTAGACAAAAAATCGAAATGAACTGCATAATGATTTTTTTTGCGGCGCCTGGCAGATCTCTAAACAGAATTTTTTTCGTTGACAAGTCTGATCAAAACGGTGGCTCCACTCGATTATCCTAAAGGTAAGCTTTAAACCCTGGTTTATTTATTTTTTTTTCTTGTTTCGATTTTAGTCATTTTACCATCTTTATGGCATTCGCGACTTTATCAACGTTGCAGTTGGCGGATCGTTATTGAAATACTTATCCGGTACAACTGTGTTCGATGTTTGCTCTTGGGCTCGAACTCGCGGACATCTGCTCAGGAAACAACAGACTTGCCAACTGAGCTATATCACAAACCCTTAAAACCCTGGTTTAAAAGATTGAACCTGAATAGGGATTTTATCCGTATATTTTCCTGTCTCATGTCCAATCATTATTCCTTAGACGCGGTACTCTACCGTTTTGTCATTGCTGGCAGCAATTTGTGTGGTTGCGGCCAAGGTTACCATGTCATCGAGCATATTGTTTGGTCGTGTGAGGTCCATCTTGTCTTTAGAACGAATTTCATAGACTCCCTTCGGGCCCGAGGAAAACCACCATATGTCCCAGTAAGAGATGTGCTGGCCGTGATAGACTTGGACTACATGTTCGAAATATATCTACCTTTTCCTAAAAGCTATTGATCCTCGTCTATAATTCTTTTTATTTTGATATTTCCCTATCTATTTTCTTTTCCATTCTAATAAAAAGTGATGAACTAGATTTAAGCTTTTGTCTAAAAATTTTAAAATGCATTTTTTAACGTTTTTAATTACTTTTTCAAGTTTCAGCCCGTTGGAAAAAAGGCTTTTTCAGAGTCTGAACAAGAAATAACAAAGTATCATATTATAACTGTTTTCTATGGTTAACCCTTCATTTCATGATTATTTATTTTCCCTTAAAAATCATTTTAAACAGTTGGAATTGATGTGTACATCATGAACAAAAAAAATTAAAATAAAATACGATTTTTCACTTTTTTCATACATTAATTGTTGCAAATTTGTTACTTTATGAAACGAAGGGTTAAATTACCACAATAGATCAACTATTGGTCACAGTGGACTCTCCCCTACAAGAAAAAAAAATGGTTAAATAAGCGTCCTTCTTAAGCTGACCATTATGCCCTTATTTCCCCTATGTCAATCGTTAGAGTGTTGCATGCGCCAATCCAACATTGAACCCATCGCTCCCCTATCAACTGCAACACTAAGTGTCAACATTCGTCAGATCCCTGACCTGACAGTTAAGCTAGCAAAATATTATTAGTATCTAAACAGAAAGAGAAAGAGCTTGAGGCCAAGTTAGAGTGGAATCATTACATTTTAGTTAAAACGTGGTCGAGTGATCTTCGAGTTATCGATAAGCGAGTTTAACAGCGTATTATCGTATAGTACAGGAGGTATTCAGTGAAGATAACTAACGTATGAATTGTAGATTTATGAATCTTTAATTTCTTAGATAATTGCGTGCGAACTGGTGCTAAGATACCGTATTCCGTCTTTCACAATTTGACCTCATATACTTTGATGGGTAAGAACGTGTCGAAGACACGGTAATGGCTAGCTTATTAACTTTACTATTATCCCCCAGTTCTCGTCATTATTTATGGTGCACTACGAACAAACGTAGGATAATTGAACAAACATACTTTAATCATTCTACGGTGAGGTCACTTGGCACTTTTCCTAATAGTAACCCTTTAACATAACCTCAAACTGTTACAGATACCTACATTCTGCACAAGTAAATTGAGTTCAAGACTCACTGCAATTGTGTGACGGTTAATCACTGACTGTAAGTCAAATCAAATTGTAACGAACAAGCATATTTCTAAAGTCAAACCTATATTTTTAGGAATTTTATATTTTTTCGTAAAGGAGATAATAATAAAATTGGTTGATTAAACCGTCGTGCAACATTAGAGTAAGTATAATATGTACCTAAGGGTGCCCCAAATGACCCGACTTTTGGAAAAGTTATGCGCTGCAGGCTAAAATTGATCCTAGGCCTAGGATTTGGGCCAGATCGCATCACGGGAAGGGGTCGCTCAACGAGCCTGGAGTTTGTATGGGATTTGGAGACATTTTGTTCGGGAGAAACATGAAAAACCAGTTTTTCATCAATAACTTTGGTTCCCGTCGGCCAATTTCTTTCAAAAATGGTTTAAGCTTTAAGCTTAAATTATAAAAAATATTTCATCCTAAAACTGCATTTTGATAAGAGTTAAGATAAAAAAAGTTGATAGGTTTCAAAAGTGGGCTAACGGGGCTTAAGTAATTCAAGTAGATTTCTCTTGCGTCTTTTCGAACGATCTAATTCAAGTTTCAGATATCCAGAAAGCACTCGAAAATCTCCCTGCTGATTCATTATACATTTTCGTTCCTACATACACCGAAGAGAAAGTTCGATTAGCGATCACGAAACTGAAACCGCCCAGGGCCAGATGGTATACCCACAATAGTGCTAAAAAACTGCGTCCATGTTCTCTGTAAACTACTGACGATTCTTTTCAACCGTTCGCTGCGGAAATCTACGTTTCCTTCACGATGGAAATATTCGAGTATGCTCCCCGCATTTAAAAAAGGAGACAAACAGGACATTCGAAACTACAGAGGCGTTACCTCACTCTGTGTATGTTCTAAGCTCATGTAAATACTGATATCAACGACAATTCTCACAAATGCCAAAGCATACATATCATTAGACCAACACGGATTCTACCCAGGACGCTAGATAACTAGAAATCATCTGCTGTTTACTTCGACCTGTCTGAAAGCAATTGAGGATGGGTTTCAGATCGATACAATATATACAGATCTGAAAGCCGCCTTTGATAGAGTCAACCATCAACTTCTACTAGCCAAGCTACAACGACTGGGATTCTCACGCGAATTAGTTCAATGGCTAAAATCCTACCTAACAGACAGGAGAACGACCGTTAAATTAGGCAGCTGTGAGTCCAGCGAATTCACCAACTTTTCTGGAGTCCCACAAGGCAGCAACCTAGGTCTTCTGTTGTTCTCAATTTTTTCAATGATGTACATTTGCTGCTCCCACAAGAATGCAGGATGTCTTACGCAGATGATCTTAAAGTTTTCGCTAAAATCAGATCTGATGCTGACTGTTTCACTTTCCAAACTCTCATCGATAAATTCATCAAATGGTGTGAAACAAGCCATCTCTGCGTTAGTGTTAACAAACGCGCTATTATATCGTTCAGCCGAAGAGTCGATCCGATACAGTTTCCTTATCATATTTGTAACACACAAAACGATAGAGTGGTTGCTTTTAAGGACCTCGGAGTGCTTCTAGACTCGAAATTGACCTTTCGCGATCACTATTCTCATATAATCTCCAGAGCAAATCGCAACCTCGGATTCCTCAAAACAGTATCGAAAGAGTTTCGAGACCCTTACTAGCCTACGATCCTCGGAAGTATGATCTCCTTATACGATGGTTTGGTCCAAAAGACTTGAAGCTGTTCAATCGAGATTTGTGAAATACGTACTCAGATTCCTGCCATGGAACCACCCCCAGCTCACTGACTACAGCAAACGTTGCAGACTGCTTGGTCTAGACCAGGGGTTTTCAGATCGTGCTCCGCGGAGCACTTGGTGCTCCGCGAAGCTTTTGAAAGTGCTCCGCGACGTACGCAACGAAAATCATAAACCAACTTTGAAAAACTCTGGTATTTTTGTATCGTTTCACAGGACATATAGTACGAACGAATAAATTTTGTTTACTTTGTTTTTACTAGTGGCTGAATCCCTGCAGGGATGTTGGCAAAAAATGGTGGATTGTCAAAATGCACTGCTTTGATCGAACAACGTTGTGTTGCAGGACTGAGTGTGCAAAACACTCAATGAAATGAAAAGGCTGTTTTAGCGCCGTACTTGGCGAGCTACCGATTGGAAAAGCTGGAGAAGCGCATACTATTCCTGAAAACTTAATCAAACCTTGTATTCAAGAAATAATAAAACAGTGGAATTGGTAAATTCGATTCCCATGTCTGAAAACACGGTTTTTCGGCTAATTTGTGAAATGGCTGAAGAAGTTGAAAGCGATTGAGAACTTCGAAATTCAACATGCAGCTTGACGAATCCACAGATGTAGCAGGACTAGCAATTCTGATGATATTTGTTCGCTATCAAGGTTCTGAATGTTTCGAAAAAGATTTGTTTCTTTGCAAACCGTTGCCAACTTCCACGTCGGGGGCTAAAATTTTCAAGCTCAATAATTGATGATTATGTTATGGAAAAAAATATTCCACGGGGAAATTGCATTGATGTCCTATGTATGGACGGTGCGAATGCTATAGTTGGAAATACTGCTGGAGTCGTTGCCAAGATCAAAGAAAAGACCAAAAATTTCGGTAATAGTCATTACATCCTTCATCGACATGCATTCGCTATGAAGAAACTATCATCGTCATTGAAGGAAGTCTTGGACAAGAGCATAAAATAATCAACTTCATTAAGGCTCGATCGAAAAATTCAGGGTTTTTCAAGGCGTTGTGCGAAGAGATGGTTAGCCAACATTCCACGCTACTACTTTATACCGAAGATCACTGGTTATCTCGTAGAAAAACGTTGTGTCCCCTGTTTGAATTAAGAATGACATCATTCTTTCAATGCAAGGTAAAGAAGTAACAATTTTCTATAATAACGGCAAAATCATGACTACCAAGAAAAAAAATCAAATTTTGAGCAGAATCGCTCAAAAAGCGCAACCTGGACAGCATTCCAAATTTAAGAAGCATTCAATCAAAAATAACCTTGAAGTTATCATCCGGAAATTTCCAAGAATTGTGATAATCACAACGCTTTTCGTTGATAAATTTATTTTTGTATTCCTTGGTGTAAACTTAAACTAACAGGCCAACGTGTCTAATGAAGGCATTTGCAATTACAATTACAATGTTTTTTCGCAGGATTTGTTGAACAGCTTCTAGCAAAATTCCCCGAAGAATATCATAAAATAATAAAAAGATCGAAGACTTTAAATGCGTGGAACAGCCTATTTTTATGTCAAAGAAACCAGAATCATTAACATCGTAAGAATATGAATGCTTGATAAATATGACATCGGATTGAAAGCTTCATGAAAAATTCGTATCCAAAAAGTCGTTGGAGGAGTATTTGTGTCAACTGAATAATAAATTTTAAATTGTGTCCTATAGATATAGCAAAACTTATTCTTCTGTCGTTTTCCACAACTTATCTATGTGAGTCTGGATTTTCCACATATTTCGCAACGAAGACAAAATACCGATCCCGACTAAACGCGGAACCAGATGTCAGGCTACAACTGACACAAATTTTACCAAACTTGTTACAGCTTGAAAAATTGAAGAAAGCGTATTTGTTCTGTTGAAATCTTTAACTTTTGATGACACATATTTTGTTAGTAAAAACAAGACTATTCAAAGAGTAGCCATTCATTACTGATTTTATTGACTACGTTGACAAGACACATCTTATTTAAACGAAAAATAATATCAAGTTTCCAAAACTCGAGTTTTTCATTCTTTCAAAAATGTAGGTGCTCCGCCAAAATTTTTGGTTTCAAAAAGTGTTCCGCCGAACAAATGATCTGAAAACCCCTGGTCTAGACACTCTTTTGGTGAGAAGAGTCACAGCACGAGCTTTACTTGTAAACAAGATCTTCACAGGCACTATCGACTGCCCGGAATTACTCAGCTCCTTTAATATCAACGTTCCGGCAAGAACATTGAGGCAACGAGATTTCCTTCAAATCGACTTCCGACGAACTAATTACGTACAACATGAACCAGTAAGAAGCATGAGTCGGATCTTCAACTGGTTTTTTTTTTAACTTAACGAATTTGACATTACAACTAACTGTTTTAGATCTAGAATAAGAAATTCGCCAAAACTTAGAAATCTGATTGTCTCGATTGAAAATTATACATTTTAGTGAATTATATTTGTAATGTTCCCGTTAAACTTAGAATTAATCTTTCATGTAGACTATTCAGTCAGATGAAATGTGATAATAAATGTAAATGTAAATGTAAATGTAATTTCACTACAGCAAGTTAGTGAAATTTCGATCAGTAGTTGGCAAGTTAAAGCTGTTTGCACTTAAACGACTTTTTCAGGAATTGATTTTTTTCTTTTTCAGATTAAAAGAAATGTCTTCAAAACTAGAACTGTTAGAGAAAATTTATTGTATGTTTGGATTCAGCGCATCTTAGTTAGGCAAAAGCAAGTTCGACAGATGCAATTGTTAATTTAGAAATACAAACAGTATACATATTAACAATTTACATTTGTTGTTCTCGGAAGAATCAATTATGTCACTTCTATTTCTTTGTTTTGTTGATAAATACAGCAGCCTACCCATTGATTAGCCAATACATTCGCCACCATTATTGCTATCAATATCCGCTTGGCGTCAAATCTAACATCGCGCTGAACTCGGGAAAAAAACACTATCCCATCAGAAATTGTACCCTGACTTCAGATAGATAGAAGCAACCAAACGTAAGTAGGTACACACTTCGACTTTCCAGTTCCAGTTGTGAGTTGGGGCGTTGTGACGAGTGAGGGCGCTCGCGATTCGAAAGCTCCAAAGACAAGAGAAAAACCCTTAATCACGACATCCATCTTCTAAACGTAATTAAGGCAAAAACGTGTTCCGGCGTTTCTTTCACCTATTTGTAAACACATTTTAGTACCTCCTGCCTGCCATGTCTGTCCGGGGTCCGGGGCTGATGTAAGTGCAGTGCTGCAGCTGAGATGCTAAATAGGTACGTGTGTTGTGTCCCCCTCCCTCAGAGCTTCAGGAAATTCGCGCCCAACGCAACTCTCGCTCGCCGGTTATGATTATACGCCCTTTGGCACAGTTCGAATCAGCCGGTTGCAAACCGAAGAGAAACAAACAGAACTCGGGAAGAGAAAAAAAAACGATTCATTCCCAATGATTTTCTAACTTTGTGACAGTTTGTTGCAAAAAGTTTCGTCGAAGCCGACGACAACTGATGGTTTGGGATGTGGCCGCGAACAGATTCGCAAGGCTCCCAGCATGTGTTAGTGAACCCACCCACTTGCGTCAGCGAACTGTCCCTAGAGTTATTCATTCAAAACGCATTCAAGTGACAGTTGCTTGAAGTGTGCAAAGACACATAAAACGATAGAGCGAAAAAAAATTGCTAAACGCATTCATCTCCCGGTGACAAATGTCCACACGTCGCGAGTAGATTAAATTGCTCTTGCGCATAAATAAAAGATTAATCCATGTCCAACAACATTACGCCTCTTCCGAGTGGGTCTTGTTGTGGCCACGAGCGAACCTTCCTAGAAGTGGCGATCTGGAATGTTGTTGGCCGTTGGCGCGAATATCTTGGCCATGATCAGCTAACATCAGTTTTTGAACGGAATATTTGTCACATACTTGCAAGCGCCCCGCCCGGCCAGCAAACGAAGGAATCATTAATCTTAACCTGTTTAGTGGTTATCTCAGTTAAAAATAAGTGCTTAGCTATTACAAACAATTAGACTAAATCGGCGATCCTTTCGAGAACAATTCATCTAAAAATATTGAAAAAATACTACCTAAATATAAGAAAGGAAAATAATATTTTTTCCAACAGTTAATCCCAGCGTGAAGTCTCAAAGTTTGAAGAAGATTTGTTTTTCAATTGTATGCAAAATAAATCGATTACTGGGCACATTGCAAAAAATTATACCTATAACTTCAGTACTTGCACCGCTATAATTTGGGAACAAAAGTAATTTTATCGAATGAATGGTTGTCAAAATTTAAGCGATTAATATGGCGACGTCACAATGGCCCACTTTTTCCATTTTTTTTATAAACCCGTACTTTCCTTCTCTTCTATTGGAACAAACTTCTTAAAATTCAGAAAAGTATCAATTTGTTACAATCAGCAAGTCAGCTGTTTTGATTTTTTGAAATTATAATTTATTTTTATTTAGAGCGATTTGGTTTCGTAACGTTACAACGCGTAATTTTATAGAAATACGGTTTTGCGAAGCGTTGTGCATCGCGAAATTTTATTTTCGTAACAGGAAAAATAGACTGAAACGATTTGGGCTATTTTTTTAATTTCTCAAAGGTTCGTTTTGGTTCAAAATTCACCCATGATTCTGCAGGATTTTTAGTACATGAGTTAATTGAACTTCTTGGATTGTATAGAAAATTGAATAGTTTTTGCTGTTAAATCATCATTTTTTTCTTTTGTGTCCCTGAGATTGCTAATGATTTTGTGCCAATTTATAAATTCTCTATAGGGAATTTTTGATGAACTACTTTGTCGAAGATCGTAACTTTTTATCTTATTAAGTAAAGAAATTATAAGCTGCTCCAGTATGCCTCTTAAAAATCGCTTTGGTAGGCGACTCATCACGCTGCACTTTTGAGCGTGAAAGGCATACCCAAGCAATCAAAAGTCGCATACTAACATAATCACGGGATTCCGAAGTTCACATTTGGTTGCACAAAGGTTTTACGGGACTTTCAAAGAATTCATATTACGTAAAAGTTACTCAAGTTACAAAGGACCTTTTAGTTATGCAACATTTTCTTAAAGGCAATCATAGTGTCTCCTATGCTCTTTCAAACGAACCAATAGATCTCATCTGAAACATTTGCCAGAATTTCAAGCGATTTGTCAAATATTTCTGACATTTCTGTCAATTTTTTTTCGGATTGTTTACATCTGCAGAACATTCAATGCAATTCGATAATTTAGAATTTGTGCTAGCCACAAACTGGACCAGACTGGACCTGGTCAAAAAAAACCCTTAAATCGTCATGGATATAATAAAAACCAGGTAGTTCATATACAACATATTTATTTATGTAAAAATGTCGGCTGAATCGATTGATGTACTCCAATTTTTGTTTTTACTACGACAAGAGGCTCATTTTGCCTCTTTTCCCCTAAATTTAAGAATTTATTCATCCTCAAGCTGATGGTGTCGCTTTCTTGCAATAGAACGAATAGAAACGGTTAAATAGCTCCAGCTTTTCCTAGCTTTGTTAAATTTTTTGCATGAATTCCACTGTAACAATGGAGGAATTCACATACGAAATGCAAAAACCAAGTGATTTAGTGTAAAATTTGTCGCTGAATCGAGTGGTGTATTTTCCCTAAAATCAGGCAATATGTTTTAAAAAAATATTATAAAAAACAGCAATGCATCAGAAAATGCACAAAATGCATGAAACATATGTAAAATGTTGCTCAATCAAATGATGTTTATCGCATAGCGTTTAATAGACGAGTAGAGTCCCAACCACCCCGATTTCCCCTAAATTCATGCATCTTCTTCGTAAAATACATTGTAACTATCGAGAATGCTATTGAACTGATACAAAAATCATTGAATCGGTTGTAAAATTTATTGCTGAATTGAAAGTTGTACACCGCTTAGCAATAAATTGACGAGGATAGCCTCAGTCACTACGATTTCCCATAATTTTATGCATTTTTTTTTTAAAACACTGCAAACAACGAAAATGCAACTGTACAGATGCAAAAAAATTATTGAATCAGGTGTAAAAGTAAAACTCATTGCTGAATCGAATGAAGAACACCGCTTAGCACTCAGCTTGCAAGAAAAGTCTCATTTTTTCCAAAATTTATTCATAAACTCATTCAATATGTACCAAAAAATCGAAGTAGCAAATGAAAAAGCATCAGAAAAGTTACAAAAACATTAAAAAGTGTGTAACACTTACTGTTGAATAAATTAACGGACACCCCTAATTTCTGTTGATGAATGCGGTATTAATTGCCTAAATTTCCCTTAAATACTTGCAATATATTGAAAAATTACCTTGTAACATTCGAGAATGCATCAGAAAGTGCATAAAAATAATTGAATCGTCTGAAAAACTAATTATTGAACAGAATGATGTAGACAGCTAAACGTTTTGTTGAAAGAAAAAAAAGCCCGAATCGCTCCCTTTTCCCCCAAATTTAAACGATATTTTGTTGAATTGATAATTGATATGATCGAGGCTCTTCTCGTCGATTCAACTTTTTTAAAAAAATATATCATGAATTAAGGGGAAATCGATTGATCATCTCAACATAACCTGAGCTCTAAACGATGGTTATCATTAGATTGAACAGTTAGTGTAATATTTGTTTTAATGTTTTGTTAACTTCGCAGATGCTTTCTCATTAGGATATTAAAATTTTTTTTTTTAAGAAATTAGATCTTTCTCGTGAAGCGAGTTCTAATTGGTGTTGATCATTCCCTTGAACAATAAGTTTAACATCTGGTTTTTACATTTTTGTGCATTTTCTGATGCTTTCTCACTTGTTACTGTAAAACGGGGTAACATTGATCCTGGGGTAGCGTTGATCAACATGAAATTTTTCCACATAATCATCAATAACTAAGTCTCAAGTTCAAATATCTCAAAACTTTTATCTTGGTTTAAAAACCTTTAAGTTGGATTTCAAATTAGGAAAAATTTGGTTTGTTTTTAAATTTTATATGTAAGTAAAATGTAATTTTGTAATTTTTAAATATCTATTTTTTGAAAGGCTCACAAACACTCTTCCTTATGAAATCAAAGCGTTAAGAAGCAGCAGGTTTATTTATGTGACAGTTTAACTTTTTTCCTTAGTAAATTTATAGTTTTGGTGTAGTTTTATCTGTATTTTGAAGTAAATTTTTGATATTTAAAAAAATGGGTAATTTTCCAAGATTATCCCAGTCTAGGACAAAAGGCTGGAAATCCTATCAAATGGTAAAGTTTGAAGAAAAAGATTAAAGGGAAATAGTGCAAAGGACTAGAGAATTGAATGAAGGCCAAATTTCATTTTTTAATACTTAAAATTTTGTTAGTAATGTTAAAATATGAAGCCCCTTAATTTATGCAGCATTATTGTTCATCCTTCGATTTTAATTGTTGTTCGGCCTTAACACATAAAGGACCGCAATGTTGTTTATTTTTGGAACACGAAGAAATTTAAACTAAGAAGCACCGAAATTCAGCATTCTCAGAATATACTGCACCAAAAGTTACAAATTTTGTATCTTTGAGCACCCGAAAGTGTTGTGTTCAATTTTGTAGAGTGTGATGATTATTTTGACATCGTTTAAGATTAATTCCAAACTACCTTTATCAATTACTAGCATTTGTAAATATTATTAAGGGGTTTTGTATCCTTTATGATCAAGAAAACTAGTTAAAACCGTCAAAATAGAGACTGATCAATGTTACCCCGAAGCATCAAATTTTAAAGAAAGACGAAATCGTTGTTAATTCAAATTTAAAGTAGTCTAATAAATTTCTGCAACCATGGTTTACGTTCATAGGAATCTAGTATTGGTTTTAAATATATGAAACATGCCACGTCACCTTTTTGTGATCAAAAATCCCCACTGTGCAATGGTTTGCTGCTTTTTTTATTATAAATTATTGTTTGTTAATTTTATTAGAGTTGAAAAACGTGCTGTTTGAAAAAAAAATTGATTAAACCAAAATTATTATGAGAAAGTTTTGTATTTCTTTTTTAAATCAATGCAAGTGCATTGTTAGTAAATATTTTAAACTTAGAGAGTTAAAAAACTCTCTAGTTTAAATAGAGCTAGTGGATCGAATCTCGAGGCGGTGAGCAGCTGTTTTTGGTTACGAAAGTAATAATAATAATAATATTTATTAAAGACCTTTTAACCTTGAGAGAACGTTACGAAAGTAAGTAAACACGAAAATATACCTGTAATTACATAAACATTGAGTCAATAAGAAAATTCTAGATAGACCGGTAATCCAGCAGTCTGTCATCTGGTTGTCAGAGCGATCTGTCAACCTGATTTTTTTTCGGTACGTGGAAGGTATTTTTATTTTCCCTCAACGGCTGTATAGCGTTCTCTTCAGCCAATGAAACGAACTTGAAAGTAGCTTAAATTAAATTTTGGGCTGATTAGCATTCTCTTCAGACAGAAACGAGAGCAGATAGAGCTTCTATGAAACAGTTTAAATGGAATTCTGGTTGCTTGGGTATTGTCCTTCATGCTGTCACATGGCGGACGGGGTCATTTCTAGCTTTCACGCAGACCTAGGAAGCCCCGGCAGACCTAGAGCACCTCGGGTTTGGTCCTCGTTGGTTGCGATGTAGCCTCAAAAATATAACATTTAGATAACCCCTTGTTTTGGAATCTCTTTTTGGATTTTTTTTTGAAAATTGAGTTGTTTAAGAGAGATTAATTGCATATCATTCATTATTATATTTGACTAGCTGACCCAGAAAACTTCGTTTTACCTTTTACTTTATAAATCGTTGGAAAATGTTTAATTTTATCTACAGGTCTTTAACTTCTTCGTGCTCATGAATAAATTTCCATAGAAATCGTCATAAAATTGTTCGAGTTGTGTCCCATTTCAAGTTGATTTTGTATGGGGGCCTCCCTGAGGGGGCCCCCTCCATAAAAAGTGAGATTCTCGAGGTTATTGTACAAACCATCTGCGATCTGAAAAACTCTCGGATACCGAATTTCACTTCACTCCGACCGTCCGTTTTTACGTGATGGTGTTACTAAGAAAACGCCTCCATTTTCATATATAAGATTTTCATACAGGTAATATAACATAACTTTTTTCTAGCACATCCAATGTTTTTATCTCCCTGATCTTTTTTTAAATCCCATCGAAAACTTTGTAACCTTATATAGTACAATCGAGAATACCCGAGAACCAAGTCTAGTATATTTTTGTCCAATATCATGTATTAAAAAAAAATCTCAAACAACAATGAATTATGTTTAAAAATTCAAATCGGAAGTAAATTTTGGAAAGAGCGAATGCGCCAAATGTAAACAAATGAAGTTATTAACTGGGTCAAAAAAGTACGTTTGAAGATCTACATTTTGATAGTACTAAGTTATCTGAATGATATTTGGTTTTCGAGATATTTAGAAAACGAAATAATATTTATGCTGGGAGCTTATGGAGCTGTCAAACTTTGAACGCGTTTTTCTCGAAACAGATATGTTGGCGCTTTCGCCGTCTTCAAAATTCGATACTGAAATTTTTTTTCTAATACAAAATAGAATGTCTGTCTTAAGATCATTTGATCTGTGTTACTCTCTGATGACTTGAATCTTCGGTCAAGAGCGCCAAAATTTATTCTTCTACAAATCCAATAAATTTTTTACCGAACCCAAATAGGGTCGATTCCGGAAGGGCTTGAGCCATTGGGCGTGGGAATCTTTACTTGAACTGTTTTTTCCTCAACCAAATCCGCCCGTGGCACATCAGCTAACAGAAAATAAACTAACGCCCTCCCTTCTTTCTCGGGCTTGTCTCGATCCCGGCGCGCGGCGTTCGATTTGCTGGCTGGGTAGTAAAATTTATTTCTGCGCCTCGTTAAACGACACGGAATCTCTTCTACGGGTGTAAATCTTGGCGATCCTACTTACTTACTTACAACAACACGATCGACCGAGACCAGCCGTCGAATTCGGTCTCTGGGGGATGTTCTTTCCACTTTTCCCAAAGGTCTTTCACGGAGCTTTCTCCAAGTGTAGAGAAGCGATCAAAGGTCTCGATATTGGAAACCCGATCGTCCGATGGCTTCCAAACTGTTTGGGAAACGTGTCGTGATTTGGCTTCAAATGAAACGAGAGGGTGGTGTAACACCTTCATTTTTTCCGCTAATATCCCTTTGAGGTACGAAATACAAATACGCAAACGATCCCAACGTCTCTCATTATTTTATTGCGCTGCCCAAAACAAACCCGCCAACGAACTGATGGATTAATTTAATTTCTTGGCACCGAAACCCGCCTCGGCCTTTGGAAATAAAAAAACGGTTGATGATAAAAGGTGTCCATTAATGGCCCATGGACTGTCTTCAGCCGCAGATCGAGGCTTCGCGATAGTATTGAGTGTTTGAAATTAAGATATTTTGCGTCGGTTGGATCGATTACGAAGATGGGCGCTGAGCTGAGCTGACTTGAGATTGCAATCTCCCGCACAAAAGTTTTATTCCAAGACTCGCTAAGCTGACAAACGTTCTGGTGTAGTTGTAACTTAATCAATCTGTTTAGAAAGAGAGAGAGGAGACGTGGTTGCTTCTTTGTAGATTTCCGTGAGTGGGATTCTTTGCGTGAGGCGTATTCTAGGTGTCAACTGGAAGGGATTTCCTTATTCCATATCCGCATAACTCTTAAATAATGGTGGATGATAATTTCATGGCGTCTTCTATATTTTTTTCCAATTGAAACGGTTTATACATACGTTGTTTTTAAAATGTGTGAACATTCTGACCCGGCAAACATTTTTGTAGGTATATCTCAATCGTTATACGTTTCATATACATTATAGAATCATCACATTAAACTCGGAAAACAGCATTTACCTACCAAAGTGGAGGCATTATACAGACATATTTTAACTTCTGGCTTAAGCGATAGGAATTATACAAATATTCGACGATATTCAGTCGCAAAGAGAACAAAAAGATTGTATTTTCACTTGAATTCCGCTTGGGTGAACAAATTTGCAAACATGGCGGACTTTTTACCATACGCGGTTTATACCGACTTAAAGTAACTATTTTTACGATCCTTTACTTATCTGGTAGGAACTGCGATTCGCATTAACATTGTTTACGATTAGAGCTATCATTTCTAATGCGATTTTTTTGTTTACTGGGGAGTTATCCACTCAGAATATCTGGTAGCACTGCTGCGTTGTTCTAAACGCGAGTTTGAGTCAGATTTGTTACGCGTGCGAGACGTGACCTTAACGTATAATATACTGGATATTTTTGAATTTATCTCTAATCGTTGTTTTAAATTTCACCTCTGCTTATTAAATGTATGCACTAAACTTAATGAAACTAACAAAAAAAATCGTTCTTACGAACATATTTAATGAATCTGCAAAAAGCGCATCAAGTTAAATATCGAGTAAGAACATTTAACCCTCAACCGTCCCAGAAATTTTGTTATCCGTTACAGTCCCTGGACGGGATTACTCTCTTATTTCCCAACCGATTTTTACAAAATTTTTAGTTCTGAATGCCTCGTAATGTATTTTTTTCACACAAAATTCAGCTACATCACTTCAGTTTGCCGTTATTCAAAGGCTATTTAAAAGAACGAAAAAACAACATCGCAAGGTCACTACAGTCCAAGAATATTTCAAAGACTTTAACAAGCACATTATGACAAAAATGACAAAAATGACAAAAATGACAAAAATGACAAAAATGACAAAAATGACAAAAATGACAAAAATGACAAAAATGACAAAAATGACAAAAATGACAAAAATGACAAAAATGACAAAAATGACAAAAATGACAAAAATGACAAAAATGACAAAAATGACAAAAATGACAAAAATGACAAAAATGACAAAAATGACAAAAATTACAAAAATTACAAATATGACAAAAATGACAAAAATGACAAAAATGACAAAAATGACAAAAATGACAAAAATGACAAAAATGACAAAAATGACAAAAATGACAAAAATGACAAAAATGACAAAAATGACAAAAATGACAAAAATGACAAAAATGACAAAAATGACAAAAATGACAAAAATGACAAAAATGACAAAAATGACAAAAATGACAAAAATGACAAAAATGACAAAAATGACAAAAATGACAAAAATGACAAAAATGACAAAAATGACAAAAATGACAAAAATGACAAAAATGACAAAAATGACAAAAATGACAAAAATGACAAAAATTACAAAAATTACAAAAATGACAAAAATGACAAAAATGACAAAAATGACAAAAATTACAAAAATGACAAAAATGACAAAAATGACAAAAATGACAAAAATGACAAAAATGACAAAAATTACAAAAATGACAAAAATGACAAAAATGACAAAAATGACAAAAATGACAAAAATGACAAAAATGACAAAAATGACAAAAATGACAAAAATGACAAAAATGACAAAAATGACAAAAATGACAAAAATGACAAAAATGACAAAAATGACAAAAATGACAAAAATGACAAAAATGACAAAAATGACAAAAATGACAAAAATGACAAAAATGACAAAAATGGCAAAAATGACAAAAATGACAAAAATGACAAAAATGACAAAAATGACAAAAATGACAAAAATGACAAAAATGACAAAAATGACAAAAATGACAAAAATGACAAAAATGACAAAAATGACAAAAATGACAAAAATGACAAAAATGACAAAAATGACAAAAATGACAAAAATGACAAAAATGACAAAAATGACAAAAATGACAAAAATGACAAAAATGACAAAAATGACAAAAATGACAAAAATGACAAAAATGACAAAAATGACAAAAATGACAAAAATGACAAAAATGACAAAAATGACAAAAGTGACAAAAATGACAAAAATGCCAAAAATTACAAAAATTACAAAATTTACAAAAATTACAAAAATTACAATAATGACAAAAATTGCAAAAATTACAAAAATTTCAAAAATTGCAAAAATAACACAAATTTTAAAAATTACAAAAATTACAAAAATTACTAAAATGACAAAAATTACAAAAATTACAAAAATTACAAAAATTACAAAAATTACAAAAATTACAAAAATTACAAAAATTACAAAAATTACAAAAATTACAAAAATTACAAAAATTACAAAAATTACAAAAATTACAAAAATTACAAAAATTACAAAAATTACAAAAATTACAAAAATTACAAAATTTACAAAAATTACAAAAATTACAAAAATTACAAAAATGACAAAAATTACAAAAATTACAAAAATTACAAAAATTACAAAAATTACAAAAATTACAAAAATTACAAAAATTACAAAAATTACAAAAATTACAAAAATTACAAAAATTACAAAAATTACAAAAATGACAAAAATTACAAAAATTACAAAAATTACAAAAATTACAAAAATTACAAAAATTACAAAAATTACAAAAATGACAAAAATTACAAAAATTACAAAAATGACAAAAATTACAAAAATTACAAAAATTACAAAAATTACAAAAATTACAAAAATTACAAAAATTACAAAAATTACAAAAATTAGAAAAATTAGAAAAATTACAAAAATTACAAAAATTGCAAAAATTACAAAAATTACAAAAATTACAAAAATTACAAAAATTACAAAAATTACAAAAATTACAAAAATTACAAAAATTACAAAAATTACAAAAATTACAAAAATTACAAAAATTACAAAAATTACAAAAATTACAAAAATTACAAAAATTACAAAAATTACAAAAATTACAAAAATTACAAAAATTACAAAAATTACAAAAATTACAAAAATTACAAAAATTACAAAAATTACAAAAATTACAAAAATTACAAAAATTACAAAAATTACAAAAATTACAAAAATTACAAAAATTACAAAAATTGCAAAAATTACAAAAATAACAAAAATTACAAAAAATACAAAAAATACAAAAATTACAAAAATTACTAAAAATTACAAAAATTACAAAAATTACAAATATTACAAAAATTACAAAAATTACCTTAAGTTATGAATTGCGTCCTTAACTTTTTCGTGGCCCTTTATGTATGTAGGATAAGCAATTGGTTTTTATTAAGATTTGGATTTGGATTTGGATTATTTGGATAGTTTTATAAAAACGGAAGTTTCCTACCTCGTGAAGGCCCTGGCCTAAAATTTATTAAATCACTTTCGCTTTCATATGTGCATATGTATGAGCACAGATTTCAATTTTCATCAATATACCTCTAGTTTGAGATAATTTTCTTATATGTACGTATATCGATCGACACTCTGCAACCTTGATCTAGTACGGCCCAAAAATAACCATTTATAGTGCGTGTGCTCCGAGGTTTGAACCTTTGTTGTTCGCTTGATTTATTGGTTCCACACATCAGCACTCAAGGAGTTCCCACCCAGACCTTATAATCCATATAGAGATATTGTAGGTACCGAGTCGCGTCCTATAAGTACTTACCTATGTAAGTCAGTCCTAAATAAGGAGAGGAAGGCGGTTTTGGAGCAATTGACAATCGGTCGACCGACCAACTAACTGAAAGACGACAACGGCGAGACGGTACATATGTTATACCTTTTGTTCAGCCCGGCTGAAACGTTCCGGAATACAGTATGACTCATGAAAGATGCGAAAATCTATCATCAAGGTTCAAAAACACTTTTCTTGATATTGACATGTTTTGATACATAAAAAAACTTTTTTATTCATTCAGACACGTAGATAAACATATTAACTCGATCGTCACCATGGGACCCATATTCGTGTGACAGGTGTATTTCCTGAGGGGCCCCGTCTCATCAAAAAGCGTGTGACACTCTCTTACTCAAGATAGCCGCTCAGTTTAGCCATACGTTGCAAATTAAGAAGTTCTCCCCCCTTATTTGCTCGCTCCGAGAATTTGTTTGGACCCGGCTAGTAAAACTACCAAAATGAGCGTGTCGACGAACGTGTTAAGAAACACTCGCTCAGTGTGTCCACCACTGTTCTCAAATTAATCGGTCGAGAAACAAGAGGGATATATTGGTTTAGGCAGGCGTGTCTTTTGACACTACAGGGACTGTAACGGGTAAACATTTCAGTAACAGATTAGGGTTAACCACATACAATTTTTTCCTAAAATCTTCAAATTTAACCCAGCCGGCTAAAAATTTTCGCATTTTTTATGGGTCAGACTGTAAAATTTATGCATGGATTTCAATAATCGCATGTTCCGTTCACGCTGCTGCTCAAAGGCAATCCCACCTCACCCATCGCGGCGATACACAGGTTTTTCGGTTTGGTTTGGTTTGAAACCCTCTTATTATACCGGAGCCCGCTCATACATCATCCATTGACAAGTTTCGTTTCGGGTCTCTATCGTGAGATCTGCATATTAGTCACACATACGCATGGGCACTGGCTGGAGCTGAGTGAGTGAATCAGTTAGTGAGTGGGTTATGACAAAACGAACCCTGGCAGGAGATCCCAGGTGCTTTGATCGCCCGGGGAGCAACGCGGACAACTTTTTCCGGAACACCCTGGTCTAGGCCGTTGCTGGAGCAAAACACACTAGTTACACACAGGTGATCCATCAGCAACACATGCAGGATGGCAACACTCCCTTCAAAGAACCTCTCTGGGTACCTAATTGTGCCGACCAAACGCCTATTTACACCTCGCGGATTTCAGAACCAAACCATTTGAATCGGGCAATTGGCTTTGGAGTATCAATTTGCATTTGCGTTCACCGTCATAAAACAGAGCTGTAGACACAGAGAATCTGAGATTTATTTCCCTGCCGTAATACACATATCGACTTGTTGTCACAGCGCCAGTCTAAAGTGATTATTTGGTGGCTGCTGCGAAAAGTGTCGCTCCCGTAGAAGCTTGGAGTGTATGTGGTACCCTAGTTTGATCCCGGTATCTACATGCGGCACAAGTAAATATCCGCTACTTCTACTTTAGGTTCTAGAAACAAATAAAATTGAGGCCACACCTTTGCAGCCTTATTGAATTGTTCGAGAAATCTGTTCTATAAGAAGCTGCACGCGCACAAGATATTCTGTTCCTGAAGTGACATTGGCTTGCGCGTTCTCGCCCTTTGTTACTGTTTTGCTACAAATAGAGCAAATATTGTTAGTTTGTTTTACCCAGCAAGAAAGGTCTCCGGGATCAACTAGGAGTACCTATTTGTACAAGCAGCTCATTACTGCTGCACAAATTATTCATTCACTTTCGAAAATGGGTGGAATAACCACCTTTTGTGAATAATGCAATCGAATCGAACCATTATTGGTTGCTCAGCAATGGATTGTGAGTCATATCAGTTATATTATAATCATGAAAAATTTAGTTTTCGTACATACATTCTTTAGAGCGGCATCTTGATCTTTTTATGGAAACACTGATATATTTAGTTTAGAGATGTACCGAATAGTGGTATTTGGTCAACAGACGAATACTGAATGTTGATCTTTTCAACTATTCGGCCAATCGAATATTCGGTCGAATATTCTACTGAGTTTGTAATGAAATATAAAAAAAGGGATTCTTTAAATTTCCTTCTATTTTTCCATTGAAACGCTCCTCATGTTATTAAACCGATCATTTTCAACCAGTTGATAATACCAGATAATGTATTACAAAATTATTTTCAAGTAGGGGTCTCTCTAACTTTTGAAATGTCACCAATAACTGAAAGGACTTCAGATGACTTCTCGTTTCTAGGACTGTGAAATCTGGAACCAAATAAGTCGCAACAGATACCAAGCAATTTAAAATTGCCTATTTGATATCGAAAAAGGTCGAATTTGAGCAAGATATCTTCACCTGTTTCGACATGTTTTGTCCAAGATTTCACAGGAATCCAATCTCTTTAACCTTAACCATACCATACTTTCTACCGTATGTATCCACACGGTTGGGCAATTCAGGACGATTTTGAAAAAATTATTAAAAATTTTAAATCTGAACAAAACCCAATCAATATTCAAAAACAGAAAAGGAAAGAAAGTTACTCGAAATTTAAAGATTTCATTTATGATTCAATGAAAACAGTTAGAAAAGTTGATGCTCATTTTGGGATTTGTTAAAAAACGTTTTTGAACGGAAAGCTAAAAAAATCAAAGAGAAATTTGAGTTTTTTTTTTTAATGGAGCAGGGAAAAGCCCCCGGGAGTTGGTCACCATTCAAGACCATTCTCCCGAAGGCATAAAACCTCCTCACTTTTTTATTCATTTGTTTTTTCAATATTTTTCGTACAATTTTTATGATTACACAGATTTTTTTTTTATAAACGCTTCAAATATTCGGGCTCATTGTTTGAGAGCTGTATTATCCTCAAATTGTGACTGTTGTAGGTTGCGGTGGTGGGTGGCGGTGATTGGCGGTGGTGGGCGGTGGCGGTGGCTGGCGGAGACGGATAAAAACAAAATTGTATGGAGGCAATTAGTGGCAAGCAGATATGTTTGAAGTGAGGAACTGGACTTCTTTTAAGTCTCCAGTGAGATTACTCTCTGTTAAGGAGACTTTGAAAAACTGGTCTACGGCAGGTTCAACGATCTAGTTTGTTTTACTGTTGTTTCATACTAAGAAGTTCTCCAAGTTGTTTTTGATATGAACTTTGAGTTGACGTTTGAAACTGACTTTGTTCCTTATAATTTTTAAGTGTGCTGGAAGACTGTTATACTTCATTTTACTGAAGTATTCAGGGGATCTTTTCATCTTTTCTGTGTTTGGTCTTCTTTGTGTTAGGTTTTCTCTCGTTCTTGTGGGGAATCTATGACTCTGTTGCTGGACATGTTGATTGTGGTGACAGACTGGATTATACAGTACGTTGTGAATCTGCACAATACTCTGTAGTTCTCTTAGTGCAGCTATGGGTAGAACAGATAACGGGGCTTCTTTAAATAGGCTGAGCGTGGAGAAGAGTTTGGGTCGTTTGTAAACTGCTTTCAGACATCGATTTTGCATGGCCTGGAGTGGTCTTATATTGCTTTTCCTTGCAGCTCCCCAGATAGAGACCATGTATTGCAGTTTAGACTGCACAAAAGCATGATAGAGGTACGTCAGCTGTTTAGTGGGTACGAACCTCGAAATCTTCCACATTAAGCTATGAATAGCACTAAGCTCTTTTCTGAGCCTGTCTACGTGCGCGTCCTATTTTAGAAATTCGTCAAAGATAAGCCCAAGGTACTTGAAGGTTTTAACTTTTTCGATTACTGTTGTACCAGTCTGAAGCAGATTCTCACATTCAATGCGCCAATTGGCTGTCCTAAAAATGACGTACTTGGTTTTGTCCAAGTTTAGCGAAAGAAGATTGTAATTGAAGTATCCTTGAAGTGTGTCCAAATCCTGCGCCATTCGAGACATAATTATTTGTTGATCAGCATGTTCGTACGACAGTGAAGTATCGTCAGCAAAAAGTCGGGGTTTGCCATGTAGACGCAGGTTATGCAAATCGTTCACGTACAGGATGAATAGAAGAGGGCCTAAATTACTGCCTTGAGGAACTCCAACTGGCAGGTTTCCTAGTTTGCTTGAAGTTTGGTTGATTTGAACGAACTGTTTCCTGTTGGCAAGGTAGCTAGCTAAGAGGGAATTTGCAACACCTCTGATTCCGTAAGCATCCAGTTTTTGGAGCATAGTGGGATGATCGATTGTGTCGAAGGCCTTTTTCAAATCCAAGAACAACACTCCCATAAGTTTGCGATTATCGAGTGCGTTGTGGATATCATCTACAAGCTCGGTTGCCGCAGTTAATGTGCCGCAGTTGTTTGCTTGAGTAAATAATCTGAATAAACCCGGGAAAATCCGGAAAGTTTTAAACAATATCTTGGCATCCTGACTAGATATGACTTATCTCGAATTCTTTATTGGATGAAGGGGCAAGCCTGGATATATAAAGAAGAACTGGAATGAACGATAATATAGATATAAAGCGGAAGGTACTTGTCAGCATTCTCCTGTACGATCTACATACATACACGGATACACCTAAGATGTTTAACTGAAACCATAAGTTTTTTAAGGTAGCTTTTCCAACATTGATTTTGGATATTTTATAAATAATCTATTTTAAAAAAATAAATATTGCGCCTATTTGGTAGAAAACTTAGCTCAACTATTCGGTGAGCCGAATATTCGGCTTGACGATTTTTAGGTGGCATTCCGCGGTGGCATATTCGGTTCATATCCAATTTTGTTCAAAACATTTTCTGGTTAATGAAACCATTGTTTTGTTTTTAGCATTTTCTGTATGGTTTACTTATGAATTAAAGGATTAAAATACTTTCCAACATATGTATACCTTTTTTGCCAATTTTTTGTCAACGGTATTAACTTTATGGATATCTAAATAATCCATTTTTGTAAAATAACAATTGTTTTTATAAATAGTTTTAAAGGTTTAAAAAGGGGTAGAGATGGAATAGTTTTTTTTTATTTGTTTTAAGATTTTGTAATTGATTATAGAATTTTCGATGTATTATAATTGTTCGAAATCTTTCACAGCATTGAATTAAGCTAAAAATGTGGAAAAAAACGTCAGGGACATATATGGGCACTAGACTGGCCCATAACCTAAAAAATCCTTATATTCCACGCGGCACCTCTTAGATTAATGCCTTCAGGTGAAAAAATGACTTTCTGAAAGTTTCAGGTCATTTGGCAGAAGCACGAGCTGGCGCAAAGGACTTGAAATTTGTATGGAGATATTCGGCAAAATGTATGAAAAATCGACATACTTTCACTCTTTGTGTTCTAAAATATGTTTCCAGTATGCTAGAAACCTCAGAATTTCAGAAATTGTAGTTCAAATAATGACAAACAAGTTTGTAGAAGATTGTGACGCGATAAGAGTTGACTGAGATGAGTTATCCGCAATTGAATGTGTGATTTTTGTTTCGTATTTCTTTGATATATTGTGAACGGTGTATGTGCTAATAATCGCACTCACTTGATCGCATCGTCACACAATGCAACAGGGTTCATGGTTTTTCAAACTTTCTTTCAACTTTTTGCAAAGAAATTTGTTATAAAATAAGCTACAACTTTACCGAGGACACAAACCTTCTATCTGTTATTCTCGTTGTGTGACAATGCGATCAAGTTAGTACTAATAATCCACCTATACACCGTTCACGATATATCGATGAAATTCGAAAAAAAAATCACACATTCAATTGCGGATAACTCATCACAGTCAACTCTTACCGCAGCACAATCTTTTACAAACTCGTTTGTCATTGTTTTAACTACAATTCCTGAAATTTTTCCGAAAATCTCCATACAAATTTCAAGTCCTTTGCGCCAGCTCGTGCTTCTGCCAAATGACCTGAAACTTTCAAAAAATCATTTTTTCACTTAAAGGCACCAAACTAGGGGGTGCCGCGTTGAAAAAAATGTTTTAAAAATCATCCCATACAAATTTGGGCCAGTCTAATGGGCACTGTTGACAGTAGCAGAATTCCCGGCAAAGGAATGACATATTTTGAAACAAAAGGATAGTTTATTGAAAAAAAAAAAAAAGATTTGATGAATAACCTGAGGTCTAGCTAACCAACTACTATCGATAATGAAAAATCTTTATCAATTATTCAAAATTTGGGCAGCAAGTATCAGTCATATTTGTGGTTTAAAATACTTTGTTTTTAGGTCTTGGGTTTTATTATTGCTTATTGAAACTTTGAGGCATTTAAAAACTTTGAATTGTTTTGCAATATGTACTACCTAACTACTTCAAAATTAAAAAAAAAATACCATATAAATAGATAAGGTTTCGTATGCAGAAAAGTGTTAAAATGTTCATTTTTGATTTTTCCTGGTATCCAGAGAATTCCCGGAAAAAGGATCGATAGATTTCCCGATTTCCGGGAATGCTAAAATGACCAGGAAATAGACACTCTAGAATGAATTTGATGCTTTAATCTAAAATTCTAATATATTGAAATACTTGATTGACAATTAACATTTTCTCTAATCAAATATCGTTGAACATTATTTTCTTAATGCGCTAAAATTAGGAATATTTAAAAAAAATCGAAAATTAAATAAACTACTGTAGTTGCTGAAATTAGACCAATCCGCCATAATGGCTTTCTCTATAAATATATTTCCATTCTCCATTAAATTTGAATGTTATTCTTTTTTTTCTTATAATTTCGGATTCCTAGTCTTAATGTTTCCACCAAATTTTCATAAAGGGAAAATTTATTCCGCTTTCGAGCACACACCAAGCAATCAATGGAGTAATGTAGAACATGTTTTTATCTATCTTTTATTTTTCCTCAAACACAGAATTTATGATGATGATTGAGTTATTGCACAGAATACGAATTGAATTTTGCACTTATCAGCTCTAGTCAGAGTATTCATTTTAAAAAAGTTGATTAACTCTTCCTCAATGTTTGCACGTCATGAATAAATAACTTTTATTTGAAGACACCTGAAACTAATTTCTACGTAGACGTAATGGTTTGTATTTTCCAAATATTATGTATTCGATGGTATGGCATATGAAAATGAAAGTAAGTCATAGGGCCCCCCGATAGCTTAATACAGTCCTGGTTGTTATACAGAGATGTTGAATGATTAAGGATCACAAAATTTCGCACTCTAGCCATACTGCGGGGTGATCCCAAACTTTTGAACGATTACTTAAGAAGATATTTGATTTATTTTAAGTGCATTTCATTTTTTTTTTTGCATAAAATTCAACAAATATGTTTTGTATGGAATAAGGTTCGAATGCAACTTGAGTTTTGGAATTTGGTACACCCTGAGAAGATCGGGTTTAAATTTTAAGTCCATTTTTTTTTTAAATTTTCCAGCTTTAAGCTTAGTTTAAGGCCGATGACATAGTGAGAGCGATGCGATGCGAATTGGCGAACGCGGCCAATGCGAACTCGTGCAGCGGAACAAATTGACATCTGCTTCGCCGCGTTGAGTATGTCAGGTTTAAGCGATTCGCATACATTTTCCTCAAATGTGGTTCGCCGCATTGAATCGCATTCGCCGGTTCGCATCGCATCGCACTCACTATGTCATTGGCCTAAGTCTTATAAAGTAAACATATTAATTTTTCCAAACACATCCGAAGAAGGTTTAGCTCACGATCTTTATTTTTTTGTAGCGGCCCACCACACTCCTCCACACCAAAAGGCTCAATTGAGCCCCCCGGTAATGGACGCTACTGTTCTCAGCACGTCTGGCAGCAAAACAAAAAAAAACTTCAACGCGAACAAAATTATAATCATGCTGAGATCACAAAAGTTTATTGTTTAGTTAAGTAATTAAACATGATTAGGATAAGGTTCTCAATGGAAGAAAAAATTGTTTAAAAAGATCCATTTCTTATTTTTAATATGGTTAACTAATCAGATATTATACAAGAATAACTTAATTTTACTTATTAATAGTGAAAAATACGAGAAAAGAAAACTACCATGCCACAAAACAAGCAAAATTTGATTAAAAAAGCTGGTAGTTGATCGGCTTTTTTAACGATTCAATTTTTCTTTTAATAACTGTACTACTTTGACTTCAAACATGAATCGGTTGTTGATGGTCTTTTTTTTCAGTAGGTAAGGCGTTGTACATTGTAGGCCCTATAAAAGAGATTCTTTTTTGCCCTGAAGATATCATGGATCGGCTTTGTTGCAAGTAATTATTTTGAGAGTATTGTGAGTTCGTAATCCCGTAGTAAAATGAAGGTTATGATTATTGCTACTCGAGTGTACATTATCATGAACATACATATATAAAGGTTTGCAAATAACAGAGTTCGGTTATTGGAAGAATGCTATGCGTTTCCAGCGTGTATAGCTGTTGGGAAGGAAATAGCAGGGGGAGTCTGAAGATGTCTGAGGTTTTTGAAGATGTGACAAGGAGGCTCTTCCTTATAGAAAAACTAGCAGACCCGGTAAACTTCGTCTTACCATGTTCAACGTGGCGTCCATTTTCCATTTTTCCTAGTTTTTTTTTACTTTTTCCTCCTATCCTCCTTTCGAATCGTCCCGCTTAATTGTATCAAATTAAAACCTAAAAATTTCAGCTCAATTCTACGGGTGTTTTGAAATCCACTTTTGTAACTTGTTCCATAAATAACTGTATGTGTATGTTTCATTTTATGTACTCCATTTAGTAAATTTATCCCGTTTTGTTCGAGTTCACATTAAGAAATAAAAAGTTTCTCATTTATTGGAATAGAATTTGAATATCAGGACAATTTTCGGAGTATTTGACGAATATTTTGCCTAACGCACTGCTTTCAGCTCCCAATTAGCTTTGGAAGGTGTATTTTTTAGAGCTGAAGAAATAAAAACATAAGAAAAGATTTTTTACTAACCATTTTCAAACAGATTTTTATTCACCATCCCCATCCGTCGACGCAGTTTGAATTCAAATTTATATTTTCATCAAAATCATGTTCATTATCGCATTCGCATTCATGTTCGCATTGAATTTGGCGATTTTGTATACTGCAAATTCCTTTTTTTTTTTTGAATTTGTTCAAGCAAAAAATGCAAATTAATTAATTCGAACTTTAACTCAATGAATCAAAAATAACGATTGGTTTTGAAATGAGGAAAAAAAAATGTATTTAGATATGTTCACCCATTATTTTAAAGATTCTAATTGAAGCATTGAGATGTTCTGATTTCAAAATTCCATGAACATTGTTGGTGGTGATATGCGATTTCATTGAGGATTATGTAATATTTTTAAGATTTAATATCATTTAATTGAAAAGTAGATTTTTTAAAATTTAATAGATCGAAAAAAAAAATCTGTTCAGGCTTCGATGGTTTCATGAGTTCATTTTGTTTTCTGGGAACTATAATATAATCAAAACCTTTAAAAAAAATCAGGTGTCATTTTTTATGTAAATCTTAACTTTCAAAAATGAAACACCGGGACAAATGCAAACAAATATCACCAACGTTAAACTTTCATATTCTTTGAAAAAAATAATATTTTCAAAAAAATATTAGTTTTGTTGACCAAATGAAATATTGAAGTATGCATTTGTCCCATTTATTGAGGCAAGTGAAAACACATAGTTCTTTTTCAGATGCGTCAGTGAAAAGACTTTAAAATGAATTTATTACTTGTGCTTGTTTGTCTGTTTTATCAACTTTCAATGATATATCCTAAGTTTTTCTCCGGAATAAATTAATGCTTGGTACTTTAATTTCACTGAATGCTGTTCAATCAAAAGACCTTGATTTACAAAACCTTTATAATAATTTTGAATATCCACTTCATATTCAACACTCAGGATATCCTTTCTGGCCATTTTCGAGATAAAATTCTTATATGGTAGATGTTTCATTGCTAAATGGCGCTTTTTCACTTATTCCACCTAAGAAATTACAGGACTTAATATTATTTTTAACACTTTCAGGTCATATTTAAAGTTCATCATAAAAATCTGCTGCCACTGGAATATCAATCACAAAAAAAAACTTTTCAACAAAAAAGTGAATCAAAAGTCTCTTCTATGTAGCCAAAATATGTAAAACAAAAAAACACTTTTCATGTTAAGTTCGTACTTGAACAAACAGTAAACGTGTAAACAGTTTTTTGGTGAATGATTTTAAAAAAAAAAGAGTTGAGTTCATTTAATCAGATTGTATTTTTGGGCCAATAGTTGTTAGATGAAGAAATAATGCATACATTTTTTGTAAAAATTGAATGTTTGCACTTGCTCTAGTCTACTTTTTTAATTGAAAATTCTTCCGGAAAATGCATATCCTCAGTTTGTGTTAAAAAAAATTGAATATTTTATTGATAACTTCAACTTACGTTTGCAAAAACTCAAAAAGTTCATTCGGCTTTTAAAAACTTCAATCCTATCCAATCTATTTCAAAGGACAGACTCTTGTTCAGTTAATGTGTCTAGCGTTCTAGGCGTATTGGATTATACGAAATTGATTGTAAAGCTTCACAATTTCTTTTTTTCAAACGTCCGCAAAGTGTTATAAGATCATTTCCTATGCATCATTACCAAATTCATATTTTTTGGAAAACAATCTACTACTTAAATTAACACGAATTAAAAATGGTTTTAATATTTAAAATCGTTTATATGGTTTTGATTCGCTCGATAAAATATCAATCCGTGTGGTCCGTGTTACATCTAGGCGTCATTTATTACCATGTGCTGTGTACAAATAAGCAAGGAAAAAAAAACACATCTAGGTTGCATATCGACCCCACGTGCATAAGAGATATAGGTACTTGGTTAAGAAACAGGCGCCTAATTTTTAAATTTTTCCAACGATCAATGAAAAGTATGCTTTGATTACTATTATCTTGCAACGACGTTTGCTCGCGACGCCTCGCCTATGGAAACGAAAAACAAACCCCTCGAAGAAAAGAAGTTTCTGGAAATGGATGCCTGACTTTTCAATTTCAGATTTTGACAAAACCAAAATTTATTTGTTTTATTTGATCGGCAAAATGTCAATCTGAGTCACATCGAGGCGTCATTCATAACCATCTGCTGTAGAAATGAGCTAGGAATCAATTAGAAAAAAATCACATCGGGGCTTCATATCGTCACCCCTTGCATTGAAAATATGCTTGGTTGAGAAATACGCGCCAAAATATTCTCACTGATCAGTATGCTATGCTATGGTTACTATCTTCTAGCGACGTTGGCTCGCGACGCCTGGACCTTGGAGACGAAAAACAAAACGCCCAATGAAAAAAAAAATCTCGAGAAAATGGATGTCATGACTTTAATTTGATTCGAAAAACTACAAATTTAATTATTACGGACAATTTATGCGACTTTTTGTTATTTTTATTCGATATAAACCGATTCGCATGGCTACAGAATATTCTAAAAATAATTTCATTTGAATCTTTTTGGCCATTCCAGAGGAGTAGTACTACAAACACCGTTACAAGAGAATTTTATATAATAGATAAGATAGTTTAGATGAGACTGAATTAATGCGTAATAAAACTTTAGAAGAACATGTTGGTTTCTTAATTTCCACAAAACACCGCTAAGAGGAAAATTTTTTTTTACTAGGTTCTCTGTGTGACGACTCCAAGGAAGTCTTTCATCCAAGTAAATTTCCAAGTACCGTTAACTGGGGGAACTTTGATCAACATGAAATTTTTGCAGATAAACATCATTTACTAATTCTGAAGTTAAATTATCTGAAAACTATTTTCTACGTTTAAAGACCTAGGAATTGAGTTTCAAATAGGCTAAATTTGTAGTTGGAGATTTTTTTTTCATTTACTGAAAATGTAATTTTAATGTTTTAAAAAATTTGTATTTTTCGAAGACTCGCAAACAAACACCTCTCCTGATAAAATGACAGCACTTAGAAGAAAATTGGGTATTTGATATGAAAGTTTAACTTTTTCCTTTGTAAAGGTATAGCTTTAAAGTTATTTTCATGGTCATTCTATGACAAGTTTTGTATATTTAAAAAAAACGGAAATTTTCTATGAGAAAGCCTGTATAGAACAAATGGCTAAGAATCCTATCAAAAAGCTAAGTTTGAAGAAAAAAAAATATCATAGGAACAGTGGAAGGACCTAGGGAATTGCATGAAGCTAAAATTTCATTTATTTATGTATATTTTAAATATATTTGTTAAAAAAAAGGTTGAAAAATTCAATTGAGTCCAAACAAAAAATTGCTGTTATTGATGTTTTAAGCATTCCGTGCTTATTGGCATCAAACCAATAATTTTAAAGATGTTGAGATACGTTAAAACCATAGTGATCAACATGAACAACCGAAACATGAAATCTGGTTTTGTAACAAACATTAAGTTATAGCCACTAATGTCGTTTGAATATTCTGAAATTTCAAAAATGAATAAAAAAATTGATCAATGTTCCCCCAGTTTTCGGTACCTAAAGCCATTTACTTTCTCATTAACAATTCAATCCATAATTGGGTCATTATTTTATAGTATTTTTTTGTGAAGAACGAAACATCATGAATTTTGTTTTTGTATAGTTTAGAAAAAGAAAGTTTCAGTTAAAATATTTTGAAAGTAATTTCAATTATTCTCAATCATCATTCATCATCATTCTCAATCATCATCATTTCAATCAACTCGCTTCTTGTATTTTCGTGCGCTACGAATTGTTTCCTTTCCGATAAATAACTGCGAAGGATGTCGTTAGCAGTACCTCTTTTTCAGTATTCATTCAATTTGGTCAATAATATATCGTGGTTTAGTGTGTTGAAGGCTTTTTAAAGATCCAAGAACAAAGCACTAACGATATTCTTAGAATCAATTTTTGAAATAATAATAGAATCAACTAGTTTTGTGTTAGCAATTAGCGTGCTCGATCCAGGGCTGAAAAAGGTACTGCAATTTATACAATATATTTTCCTGATTTAGGAAATTTTCAATTATATTTGTTATTTGTTATTTGTTTATTCAATCAACGGCCCAAGTATAGGTCCAAATGATGACTTAAAGTTAAAGTTACATAAAATTTACATCTAATTAACGATTTCTTGATATTCTTATTTCTTCGGAAAACATTCCGCGAATCGTCGAAGTCGAAGAGCTCGGAAAAGCGGTTGAACGTTTTCATTACACCGATGAATGCACTATTGGCTCCATAGTTGTTCAATCGAATGGGGACATACAGTTGAAGGTCCTGGTTTCTCAGTCCATGGGGTCTCACACTAAGAGGAATAGCTTCCAGTAGCGTAGGACAATCGATACGCGATGTCAGTAGATCGGCGACAAAAGAAGCTCGTGTTGCATTTTTTCGGGCTTGAAGAGTATCCATGTCTATAAGACGACATCGATGTTCGTAGCTTGGCATGTGGAACGGTTCTTGCCAGTTAAGATGTCTGAGGGCATAACGCAAAAAGCGCCTCTGGATAGCCTCGAGCCGCTCATTACCGTTCTGGTAGTAAGGACACCAGACAGCTGAGGCGTTTTTGAGGATGGATCGAACTATGCTGCAATACAGGCTCTTCAGGCAATGCACGTCCTTGAATTCCTTGGCCACTCGAAATAAAAATCCGAGGCTTCTAGAAGCTTTATCGACGACGTAGTTCGTATGTGTTTTGAATTCAAGCTTACGGTCGAGTATTACGCCCAAATCATTGATATGGTCCACCCGCGCAATGGACTCATCTCCTAAGAAGTACTCCGCGCAAAAAGGCTGCCGTCTTCGTGAGAAACTGATGACTGCACATTTACTGCGATTCAAAGGCAGGCAGTTGATGTCGCACCACTGTGCGAAAAGATTAAACTGGTTTTGCAGAAAATCAATGTCGTCCAGACCGTTTATGGCGTAGAACAGTTTAAGATCATCAGCATAACAAAGTTTCAGGCCGTTAAGGAGTGTGAGCACATCGTTAAAATAGATTAAGAAGATAATCGGTCCTAAGTGACTACCTTGGGGCACACCAGAGGAAGCAGAGAACTGGCTGGAGAGAGTGTCTTCAGTGCGAACTGTCAATTTACGTCCAGTTAAGTAACTGCGGAACCAGCCAAGTAAAGGTCCGCAGAATCCTAAGCGAAGTTTTTCAAAACTTTTCTAAAAACACTTAAGGTTGAAATTGGAAAATAGTTTTTTACCTGCCTTAAAAATGGGAATAATTTTTGCAACTTTGAGACCATCCGGATAAACTCCTGTCTCAAAGATGTGATTAAAATATTGCATGAGCATACAAAAGAAAATTTCATTGTTATTTTTTTTTAAGCATCTACAGGAAATCCATCAGGCCCACGACTCTTTCGAATGAGATAAAGAGATATGCATTATGTCACAAGATGGCTGTATTATGGTCGAAAAAAATTTGCATGTTTTTACGGGGTTGATCCCAAACTTATGGCCGGCATTGCACACATGTGCTATCTATATTGCACACTATGAACTATCGTTTTTCTAAATCAAGGCTATTTTTGTTAGCGCTCTTCATTTCCTGGAGCTTGAAGGTCATAACTCAAAAATTTCTATTTTATCGAATTTATGACAATTTAAACTGGTTTTCCACCTTGTGCAAGAAAACATCATTATTAATTTTTTATTACTTTATCAGAGTTTTCGCTTAATGGTACGATTCCATATCCCACCAAATCGGCTTTAAGAAACTATTGAAAGTGCCGTGACAAGAAAACGGTCGCTTCTCTAGTTTTGTAAAAGAATATTTGGCCGTTAATTGAGCCAGTCGTTATATACCACTAATCGATTTGCATCTTCCACAGATCGTCGCCAAATTCAGTACTAGATATATTTTTTTTGAAAATTTTCTCCTCTTCTGCTCCGGAGCATTCAAGCTAGGCTTTTCAAAGAAAAATTTCCGAGTTTCTTCACGATTTTTTTTTTCAAAATTTCTCCGCACTAACGGGTCTATAATTTTGCGCTAGATTTACCCACCGTGTTTGGTTTATTTTATCGATGGACGGACAGCTTTTTGCTCATTAAGACACGTTTGGTCGGTTTTATATGTTCGTTGGAAGAATCAGACAGAAAAATTGACCTGCATTACCACTTCTTAAATTGAAAGGTTCAGATGGCGCTTTGTTAAACCCCTCACTGCCCTTACCTTCATGGAATAAATCATTCATACATTATTCAAGTTAAAGCTCACTGTAAGATTGGTAAGATTCTTCAGGACTTCTAGGACGATTTACCACATGAATTTTGTTCGCAGAGTTGATTTCGAGCTGTTTTGGGGTCTTTCAACGAGACATTCCAAGATTTTTCCAGATCCTGCCTGAAAATTATTAAACGCTATCTCAAAACAACTAACAAACATGTTAACATTACATTGCTAGGTAGTATCACTGGAAATTTCATCATTTTTCGTCCATCCGTTCAAAAGTTATTCATAAATGGAAGTGTTGCATTTTTTTTTCGAATACAGTCTCGAATACAGGTATTTAAATTGACAAAATCGCAGCTTTCAACTTAAATTGACAAAATCTCAACTTTCAATTTGAATTGGCAAAATCTCATCTTTAGTTTGAGCTATAAATTTGTATGCGTAACATTTGTTTAAGAACCATTCAAGGGGCTGTTTACTTTAAGGTTAAGCTAAAATTAGAAATAATCGAGATTTTATGATGAGATTTCACTTTAAAACGCAAATTATGTTTCTTTATATCGTGTTTGGACATCTAAAGATTTTTGTTCAATAAAAACTCAGCAATTGAGTACTTCCTCAAGATCAATTGTTAAATTAGGATAAATATTCCGAAAGCCGAACTGAAAGTAGGACGAACATGTTAGTATTCGAGTTACAAATCGATCGTATGAGTAGCTCTCCGATCATTACCGATGTTTCAATTCCATTTCCAGTACCTACATAGTACCAACATTCAAATTTGTTGTCGATTTCGAACCTTGGGCTCTAGCTGGCGGAGAGCCATTACCGAATTACAGTGCTGACATTTAATCGTAATGTTTTGTCCGTTGGTACATTTCCATTCCGAAAATACTCGGCGGTGGCGAAAGGCGGAAAGTGATCGAAATTGAAATTGCAATTATGATGACTTTTTGGACTCTTCTTCCTTCGCTAGCTAGCTGGCTTTCAAAGCAACAAATAAGAAGAAAAATAAACATTAACAACAACAACAACAACAACAACAACAACATGCTCAGTCCACCACCTTCGATTTACACTTCACCTTCGACTTTGATTTTTTGTACTTGATCGAGCATGAGTGAATGTTAAGAAGAGTGAAAAAAAACCCAATGGAAAAGGGGGGAGCATGAAGCAGCTAAAAGTCAAGTAACGAATGTAACCAAGCAGAGGGGAAAAAAAGTGGCATTAAAGAGCTTTTTGCTCCCTTTCATCTCCGAAAGGCATATCTCAAGCGGGCTGAAGTGATGTTGAGGTTGAAGAAGAAAAAAATCACCGTGAAAGGGAAGATCCACTCGGCTGCTGCAGCAATAAAACTTGAAGAAGAGTCTGAGAAAAAATCGATCATTGATCCACTTTGGAGTAACTTTGAAGCTAGCTTAGTTTTAGCCGGCGATGGACCAAGTCATTTATTGCCTTGAAATTCTAATTGGTATAAATCAGAAAATCTGATGCTTAAATGTAATCATAAGACTTCTAAGAATTTTTATTGCCAATCGGGTAACTCCTTTCAAGGCCCTATCAGATAATAAAACTCCTACGCCCAATCTCCTTGTCATGAGCAGGACTTTCATAAGCAAAAGTTGGATGTGATTGCAATTCAATATCTCTGTGGTCTCGTCTGGTCTAGGTTTGGGTTTGGGCTCTCTCTCCCCCACATTTTTTTTCGCTTTCTTGGGTGCCTCTTCTCTGGGTCAGACAGACAGACAGAGCTGGAGTCCACCCTTCCCATTCATATTGCTGGTTGTTGAGTGAGTGGGTGAATGGGCGTTTGGTTTGGTGGGTGGCTTCACTTCGAGACACGATTCGTAAAGAAGACGATTTGGTTTGCTGCCGAAATGAAAAACGAAGGACTTGAATGCATGGGAAACTGACGACGACGACGAACCTGAGGCATGTAGTGAATTTATGAAATCTTTGCCGTTTTGTCGGCTGGCTGGCAGAAGAAGGTCCCATCAATGGACCCATGAGTCGCGTAAAAAGAAGTAGAGAATGGCCAAACATTTACAATAGTTTTTTGTACTTCTAACGAATAAAAACTTTAATAAATTATTTTAATTTCTAACCATTTTTGAAAAATTTGTTTTACGATGTCAAAACCAACAGATTGGATACCAATTTTAAAACAAAGAAATGTTAGGAAATTAAGATCAACGAAACTTAAGTAAAAATAAAAACGACGATCTGAAAAACTTATATGATTTGATCTTAACTGTTTTTCTAGCGTAACTTTTCTTCAAAACAATCTCCATAGTTGTAGTTATGTAAATTTTTAGCATTTTCGCAATTGTATGTTGATTTTTGGCACGATAAATAGGAAAAAAACTCTTTATTTGAAATAATTCTTCCAATTATCACGTATGGTGCTATGATTATATTTTGGGGAGTAGGCGTTGACTCAAGTGCAACGCACGCGTTTTTCAGCGCTCGTAAAATTTTATTGAATTTATTGTTTTTCAAGTATTTAGGCGGGATTTGAGGAAAACATTACCATAGGATAGCCGGGAGTGATCATCACAAGATGATGTCAAAAGAGGCGGTAAAAAACGAGATTATTTCGTTTTATAGTGCTTTTGATTTTGCATAGATTCGGCCTAGGCGGTTCAGTTTTGTGATTATTCTTCGATAGCTCTAGTTTCTCTAGCTAGATGCTAGTTTGATTCGGTCTGAAGGCTAATGGTTTACACATAGTTGGATGTTAGAAAATAAGTGTCGATCTGGGAGATTTTGGGAAGTAAATGATCAGATAATAATTGAATAAGGAGTGTGTTCTTCAATTGTGTACGAAGCCAAATGATGGGAAACTATGGAAAATGAAAATTGCTTGTTTTTTTTGTCTCCACGTGTTTTGCGTTTGAATGGTGGGGCACTACTTTGATTGGAAAGTAGATGAATGTGATTTTGAAATAAAAGTTTGGAAAACTTACTACAGCGAATACTTAACAGAACGGAAAAAGAAGCAAAGCAAAGCAAAGTTTTTCACATGTTGAAGCTACCAAGGTTCACAAGGTCGTATCAGAAGAGGATTCAAACTCGTTCAAACTTGTGTAAACGGAAGTGAAATACTGGTTCCCACGTATTCCAAGATTATCGGTACAAGTGCAGATTGCTGTTGACATCGTTGAATGATCCGCTACAAGTGGAAACAGACTTCCTATTTCTACAATTGGTGAGTTCGTTCCATGATATTTCTTATTTATGATTACTGAACTGATGTTGAAATCCGGAAAATTGTACCTTGGAATTCTCAAGTGCCTAAGAAATTAGGAAATTCTCAAAATTGATTTTTTAGGAGACGTGAGTTGATCCCGCATTTTATGGAGAACACAAGGGAGTTTTTTTTTTATTGTATCCTACTCTCAACTAAAGTAGTAAAATGTCGGAAACATTATCAGGTTTCATGTAGTTCATGTTGGAAGGGAAGTGAGATGTGTAAAGACAGAAATCGTCGAAAAATCAGGAATTTCTTCAATTAATGATGCTGACAGTTTGTGCATGTGCTAAATTATGTGCCAGATACTGTATAAGTCATGGATGTATGGCTACAATCACCAACTTTTAATTTTAGTCTCGATGTTGAAACTTACACATTTATTGCGCAAAATCTTTTGAAAGAGTTCATTTCAAAAGATTTTGTGGTAGTACTAATTTTTTCTCTGTTCTTTCAATATTTATTTTCAAGAGCGAGTATTGGCGCTATATCCAAGGTCAATGACCAGAGATGATGGTGCACAAAAATCCGAAACATTTGGTTTGACTAAATAAACATTCAGTATATGATTTGATACATTTACGAAGTACCAATTGATTCAATTTATACCCCAATGTTTTGGATTTCAGAGCAGAAAAACCTCATTTCCATCCAAAGAAGGACGAACTCACAAGGGTCCCCATCAAGAAGCACAGTAAAGTTTAGCAAATGTGCTTCCAACGTGAACCTTTTCAACACTTAATAAACATGGAAACGTATGGTACTGTTGTCCACGTTTCTTCCTCCCTGTGTTTCAGTTGTCTCTGCGTCCAATACTGCACAGTGGGCCCGGCCGAGTTAAGATGAGTAGTAAATGTACTTTTACTACTCACCGGAATGCTAACAAGATCTGGCTGTTTATGTATCATAAGCATAAGCATAAGCAAGCATGGTGCTATGATTATATTCTGGCAGAGCGTAGTGTTTGGTCGTATTTCAAAAATAAGGATTTTTTTATTATTTGACAATTTGCGCCGGGGTCTTCTGATTTTCTCCAAAATTTAAAATTTGGTTCATTTTTACGACTTTAAAGCTGGTGTATTAACAAAAGCTTTATTTTTCAATTTAGATTTTTTTAGACTTTTTTGTAAATAAAAAAAACCCTATTACAAAGCTACATAACTCTGTTATTTTTCGACAGAAATAATAAAAAAGCACTTCAAAATGCATTGAAATTTTATCAACTTTTCAAATAATATACCTGATCGGCGCTCTTGTTCGACCGTTGTTTGTTTTCGATGCTAAAAAAGAGATTTATTATCGACATTTTTTTCATAACTCTTAAAGAAGTTGGTGGCCTTCTTTGGTGTCTCCAGATGAAAATTACATCATGAAATGGGTTGTGTGTACAATGATATTTTTTACAGAATATTCGGTGATGCAGAAGGTATTTTCAGACAATATTTGAAGCTTATTAATACATTTTCATGTTAAAGGTCATTACTTTTTTTGAATTTTTTATTTCAACAGCTGATAATTCGCAATTTCTGATAGCCAAACGATAGAATAGTGAAGATGATGACAGTATAAATGTTTACATCATCACACATCTAAGTGAGACTGCTCAAATTGGGTTCGTGGTAACACAATATAACTGCCAGATATACTGGGTAGAAGTATCATTTTACTCATTGAGAAATGAGTACTTTCCCGGTCAGGAAATCTCATTGTAAATAGTGACAAATAAAATATCGCTAATGATACAAGTAACATTGTAACGAGTAGACGAAGAATGAGCATAAAGATTATTTCTAATCCACCACTGAAATATCTTCAACTATTTCAATGCGTTTTGTTATGCTATTTCATAATTTTTGGTGAAATATAACAGACTTATGTAGCTTTGAAATACGGTTTAATATTATATACAAGAAAATGTAACGGAATTTACTCGAAAAATAAATATGTTAGAAATCTGAAAAATTACAGGTTTTTTCAAGTTGGAAAAATGAATCAATTTTTCAACTTTGGGGAAAATCTGAAGACCCCCTGCCCGGTGCCAACTCGTCAGATGCAAAAAAATTCCCGTAATGCAGTTTGAATTTAAGAAGTTTTAAAAGTCAAATTTTCATAGAAGTTTTTTATCTCAAGTTTAGAATTTTCAAAAAACGTTTAATGTCCGATAATAGATCAAAAATAATCAAACTTAAAATAGTACATTTTAAAGAAACAATGTCATTGGAGTAAAAAGTAAAAATTGTGTAAAGTTGGAGATATCTGTGCGTGCATCCTAACTTCTATAGTGTTATGTACGGTTATGTTATTAAATAGTTTGGACAAGTTGGATATTATGTATGTTTTTTTTTTATTAGTTGTTAACCCAGGTGGTAAATCCAATTTACGGATTGCATTCCTAGGCACGGCGAGCCACCGCGTCCCCCCAGTTTGCTACTCTGGGTCCATGGGTGCAATTGGACGACTCATGATACAATGCTAAGGAACACTGTACCACCTACGCCATAAAGTCCACCTGGGGCCACTGTCCTTTGTTCCCACCTCGAACTGTTTGACACACTTTGCTTCAATAGTGGGAGGTCATTTCGCGCTAGTGCGCTCCAAGGCAATACTCGTTTCCGAACCCTCTGTCAGCATAACCTCATTCTAACACGACTCGATGCGCGACCCCTCCTCTGACGAGTTAGGACCCGACATCTCATCGTGTGAATGAGGTCCCCACGTAGCGCAACTACTAACTTTGTGAATCCAGTCCAAGATCCAGAAACACAAAGCGAGTTGTCGACGACACTTTCTCTGTTCAAACACGCGGGTAGGGGGGGTAAGCCCCCTAGGCCACGTGTAGGACTCAGACTCCTCCGAACTCACAAATAGTGTTGACTTAAGTCACCACTCAGCGCAACTACCCGATCTTCAAGTCAGGCGCATGACCACCCGAAGCGCAGATCGGGCTATAGAACGCCCTCATCAGGTCACACTCGCGGTTCGGGTGCAACAATTCCCGAAACGCGTGTCGAACCCTGACACCTCCGGCAGAATGTGCCTCTCGGACACTGACGTGTAAACACGTCCCTAAGTGATCGGCCCACCATTGGCCACCACTTTGCGCATCTACTCATTTTGCGAATCGGGTCTATACCCACCGAAGCGCAAAACGAGTTGGCGATCGCTCTCCCTCCGGTCACGTCCGCATATCAGGGCCATGACCCCCCGAAAGCGTGTTGGACCATCACGCACACACCCAAGTACTGGTACCTAAGTACCCGGGTGCACCACTTCTTCCGCGCGGGTTTGGCAGACCCGTCGACAGCCTCTAGTGGATTTGGTGTAGTTCTCTTGGCCGTACATCTGCAATACGCCGGACTTGCAGACACGTTTCCACTCTGCACCACGGGGAGGTGGAACTACTTCGCAAAGCAAAATGTATGTATGTATGTATGTATGTATGGTTCCCCCATCGGTAGCAAGGCGAGGGAAGGCATCCAACCTTCAGAAACCTACAATGGTTGGCTACCACTCCGCTTGTAAAAGTTTCTTCAGGTTATCCCCAGATGCATACCCTCTAAAAATATAATAATGAAATACAATGGAAATACAATATAACAATAATATATAAATATTATAATAAAATACAGTGCTAATATAATAATGAAATAGTTTTTATAGTGCAACAGTGAATCAGAATGATCAAATTATTTTCTTTAAATATTACACTCACATTACAGTTGATATTATCCCTTTCGTTGAACGATGATTTTACAAAAATGCTGTTTTAATTGAAGGTATATTTTTAGAAAATTCGTAATCCCGCAAGGATATGATACATGTTGTACTGTTATGCAAAAATTTAACGAGAGCAAAAGTTGAATTCAAGCTGTAATTCTAATAAAAAATTTACCCTTAGATATATTGCACTAAAACTGTTAAAGCGAACAAACAGACGTATTTAAACACTACAGCTGAAAAATTCTCGTTTTCTAGATCTAATTTTAAAGCGATTTATGAATTTCAGTCAAACTTAGCAAAACGGATTAAAACAAATTAATATTTTAAGAAAACAAAAAGCATTCAGATTCAGAAAATTGATAAAAATCGCTAGATTCTACAATTATTCATACAAGCCTTGAATACATATGTTTATGAACCTATGACGAAAAGATAAATATTTTTCAAAGATTTTGATTTTGGTCTGGGCCAACAAGAGAATAGCATCGAGAAAAATTATGCGCAATTTTCTATCTTGATTTGAACGCGAATTAATGAAATAAAAAAATGCAAATATTTTTATTGTATGGTCCTCACACATTATGCTTCCAATAGTTCGAAAACATGGCATTATGTTGCACACAAAAGTGACTCTGTTCAGGCAATTGAAGACAAAAAAGAATAATAATAATGAGGGTAAGAAAAAGCTGCAATCATAAAAAGAATTTTTGAATTTAAACTTTTGGAACTACATACATAGCCATATCGAATAATGTGGTCTAAGCTACAAAACAAAGTTAATCCTATTTCACAATATTGACAATTTAACCATTCTATGTAAAATAAAGAGAGTTCACTCACCTGTACATAAGATGTTGTTACCTTTCCTGTTGTAGGATTCCCATTTTTTATTGAAATTCCTGAAGATGCGAATCCCGTTTGGCGTAGCAATTCTCCAGAATGTCTAAAAACACCCCGCAGTTCGTCGTGAAACTCCGACAGACGTCCCGTTTTACCATCCTGCTTTGTTGATGAAAAATAAAATTATTGATCTATGAGTCCGACTGTGGTCAGCAAAAAGTAGAAAAAATGAACCGGTCTAAATCCGATTCTTGCAAAACGGTTTATTATTCACTGTCGCAAAACTACGACGAATTATGGGAGACGAGCAATATGATTTTAATGGGAAATTTACATCAAATCAGATTAGTTTGAAAACATTTTTTGAATTTTATTTCAACATTTTTCTGTTGGATTTAATTATTTTGGTAGTTACAAACATTGCCAGAAAGCGTTAAAGCAAAGAAAAACGTTGGGGGGATCACTAAGTATGTCTGTTAGTATGGGGGAACTACTATGACAAATTTGAAATGTCTAAATTTTTTGTTTCAAGAGATAGAGCTTTTCAACAAAGTTGTATAATATGCAAAACTATGAAACTTTGTTCAAAACATCAAAAATTTATCTCTGTTCAGAGCAGATCTATAGAGGTGTTATTTTGAAAGTTATTTAATAGTTTCTTCAAAGCGGAGGATGAATAAGATGTTCTAAACATTTGTTGAGACATTCAAACCACACGTTTTGCATAAGATTTCAACATTCTATAACTTTTCCTTGCAAACTTATTGAAACTTTAAGTTTTTTTTTCTTCTTGTCATACAATACTTCGCGATGCACCAGCAGTGATGTCAATTGAATTTATTGTTTTTCAACGCCAAAAGACATACCTCTGTTATACAGCTTATAACTTTTTCTTATGGGATACGAAGTTACAATCTTTGACAAAATTGTTCAGCGGAAAATTTTCTTTACATAACTTATAAATTGGCACAAAAACCATTAGCATAGAGTGCCCACTTTCGGCCATTTTAACGTTCCCGGTTATCGAAAAATTTGTCGATTCTTTCCCGGGAATTCTCAGGATCCCGGAAAAATTTAAAATGATGATTTTAACAATCTGCATACGGAACCTTATCTATAATTTTTTATGTAGTAGTATTGCAGATCATTTCAAACTTCTAGCAATTATAAAACCCAAGACCCAAAAACTAAGTACTTGAACCGACAAAATTGACTGCTTCTTGCCTCTTGCTGATGCTTCTTGCATCATATCTAGTAAATTTTCAAATAACTATATATGCTTATGTTTCAAAATATTTCATTTCTTTGTCGATGATTTTGCTACTGTCATCAGTTTGCGAAACGGAAGTTCTAAATGCTGAATGTTGCAAAATACAACATTCGTATTCTTTCTGTAGCGTTTCTTTATTGGATTTTTTTTTTGGTTTAAGGTACACCGGGGTAAGTGTGGACGATGGCTATTAAAGCAATACTGTGCACTATTTTCTCAAACTTTTAATGCAGAATGTTCAATTTACTTGTAATCTATCCAATAACTGTGAAGAAGATACGATTCAGACAATAACGGATGTTTACAGCGACTTTTTTGGAGTTTCTCATTTTTTCAATTTACTGTCCTGCATCCTTCATGAATTGTATTATTTAGCTATATTTTGCATTCGGATCATGAAAAGTTGGGTAAAGTACTTGTTTGTTCTGTGTTTTTGATAAAATCGGATCTCGTGTATTGCAACATAAATTACACACAATAATTATTGATAGATGCCTTACTAATAGTATCATGAACTTTTTTTCAAAATTTTGGACGGTTCGAGCAATAAAATAACGTATTCAATCAAGAAAACACATTTCTTTTTGAAAATTTACTGAGAAATCTAAGAGAAAATCTACCGTCCACACTTACCCCATAAGTGAAGACACCAGCAGTCCATTACAATTTACGTGATAACTTTTCTCGCTTTGCTTCTATCGAGCTCATCTCTTCAGCGTTTGTAAACAACATGTTCTGCATCACATTGAATGTAATTTTATAAAAATTGCTCCACTGCTGATTTTTTACTATACAGTTCCCGTACAGTTGAACTATACGAAAAACCGTCCACACTTACCCCGGTGTACCTTAATAGATTTTTTATCGTTTCTCACTTTTACACTAAGTTTCCGAATAATTAAATTAAATGTTTAAATAGGAAAAAAAAGTTTAAGTCTGATGTCTACGCCCAAATCTTAGCTACAACTATCAGTTGCCTTACTCAATCTGATCCGTTTTTACAATTTAAATCGTATAAATTTTAAGTAGGGGAGAACTGTACAAGACGCGCCAGCGAGGTAAAATGGCCCATGCCATTCTTTCTCAAAAATACAATAGCGTTTGGCTCCGAATGGTGTTTTTCTTCATTTTTATTGTAGCAAACGAGCTTTTTCATCATTTTTTAGATGAAAAGTTCACAAAAACGACTTTAATTCTTAGAAATTAGAAACAGAAGGATTTATAGACTCTGCCTAAAACTTGTTATTTTTTATGGTAAACATATAAGGTTTTATGGAAAACCAGTCTGCGCTATCTGATCCAACAGCAGCTTTTCGTTATAACATTCGTATTCACTTTCGAATGACTATTAATATTTTATTATATTTCACTAACCCACAAATTTTTACCAAAATTAATTATATCAAAATTGGGGCAGAATGCCCGCAAAACCACGTGTTTTGGGCTCAAATTTTGAATGCTGTTAACTTTTGGGAAAAACCAAATGTCGAAAAAAAATGTCTTTCTTTTTATTTGCTGACTCCCAAATTACGATAAGAATGCATAATTATAACAAATTTCGTCCTTGTTGCAGTTTAAAAGGTGCACCAATACTTGACTCGAAAAAATTATCTGCCGCCATGTTTGCCGCGATATCAGTCAAGAAATTGACTTTCGTTGCCTATCTGAAGGCGTTTTACCTATAAGGATATAAAAAAGTAAATTTTGAACAGCAAAAATTTTCGTTAAATTAAGCAATAATAAATGATTTTTTGACAAAGTATGGTTAGTTTGCAAAAATAAGATAATCATGTAATAAAAAATTTGATGTTTTAATTACTATATTCCGTATAATCATTGTTCCATTTCTCACCACCCAACCGGTATGGTGCGTTCTGTCCACTAGTTTTGGCGTTCTACCCCGCGGCTTGTTTTTTTGCTGTTTAAGATTTTCACAAAAATATAACCAAAATCGTGTTTTTAACATATTATTTCTTTTTGATAAGATGTAAATGTGATCACTAAATCGTCGTGAACTTTCAATTTGGTTTATAGATAATGGGTATCGCTGTAAATAGCTATTATGCTTAACTGGTGCGTCTTGTACAGTTCTCCCCTAATTTAGCATTTCTTTATTGGCTTCGGGAATTTCCTGGATTTTTAAGCGTTCCCGGTATTTAGGTATTTCCGAAATTTTTATTTTCTAAAATTCCCAGTCGGGAAATCCCGGGTAAGACACTAGTTCCACAGAGAAACAAAAATTTTGTTGATTTTTTAGAACGCACAATTTTCCCATACAAACATAAAAGTTTAAATTTACTCATGTAAACGTTACTTAAAATTCTGCAGAAAATCATGGATGAATTTTGAGCCAAAACGAAGCTTTTAAGGCCCCAGGGTTTGAGAAATCAAAAAATGATACCAAATCGACCTAGTCTAATGAAACATACGCCAATGTACTCGATTTTGAACAGCATACACAGAAAATATATCATTTAAAAATCAAAAGTAAGTTTCTTAAGCATAAAGATTTGTTTGAAAAAATAATGTTTTGCCTCAATAAAATATCTTTCTTGAAACGATTTGACATTTTTATTCCCAATTTAAGTTATTTTTATGATTAGTTTCATTCTTCAGACCCCTCTAAGCGCGCCTACGTTTCTAATCAATCACACGAAGGGAAACTCCCAGCGACTTTTGTTCGGCAATTGGAATGAATTACGGACAATTTTCCAATCCATCAGCATCCGTCATCGTTTGACAGGCTACCGAGAGAGAGACCCGCAAGACCATTCGGTCAAACCCTCCTTGGCCTCGGCGTCTTTCGATTCACACACAGACTCGCGGAAGCAATATCAAATCAATCACACTGATTAGTGCAACAAAACGGCTTCGACAGATCTCTCAGCCCATCGCCTTGGAGATACTCAAGAGAGGAAATCTATACCTACCCACAAAATCAGAAGAAAAAAAGTGCCCTGTCGATCTCTCATGGGAAGAAAAAGTCATACACCTTCCCCCTTTACAAGGCCCCTCCTTTCGGGAAAATCCTAGCTAGTGCTGCACTTGTCCAATCTGAACGCACCACCAGCCAGGGTCTCTAACTTTAGCTGACTCTAGCTGGGCCCCTCTGACAGGTAACCGTAAATTCTGATTAATTTCCAACCGAAGGAAACATAAATCAAATCGCGCGGTACGCTACACTTTATGCGCGCTGGACGGATTTTCCTAGCCTAGGTCTTGGTCCAAGTCCGGCTAGGGATTCAGCGAAAATCGATCTCAATCGAAGAAGAAATTAATTCCGATGCAATTGCCGACGATCCACAACAGGCAGCCAAGGGAATAAAAAAAAACCTTCAGTCCGGTAGCTCTGAAATTCGTACTGCGGATCGATAAACTATCCGTTAATAAATCCTCATCAGGGGGCTTAGTTGAGGGAAGGAACAGCTGATGCTGATGAACAACTCCGGTAGCAGTTGGGTTTGCGCGTTAATCCATGGTTACGCGATAAAAATCGCTCCAGTTCTTGATCCTTCAGCAGTTTAGCTACGGAAAAACAGAAGCTAGTAGAAAATGCAGTAAATTTTGTTTGCATAAATAGATGAAGTTTTCAGAGTATTTACATAAAATATATGTATGTACATACTACATACATATTTACGATATAAAATAATACAAAAATGGTAATAACAAACTTCAGTGGAGAAATGTGCATCAGTCGATTTAGGTTCCTTTTCGAATTTCTCCAGTCCTGAGGTCTGGATGAGTTTTGAACCAAAACGAAGTCTTTTAGACCTCGGCGTTTGACAAATAAGAAAACTACTCCAAATCGACTCAGTCTAGTACAGCCATTCAAAGCTGTGTTAGGTTAACAAGATTTTCGTAGCTAATGGTTTCAAAAATATTAAAATCCTAAACCGCTTTATCACATATTTATTCATATCATTTCTTTTTTCTTTCAGGTAAGATGAACTTCTGAAAAAATTGGTAGGTACAATACGAAACCTGAAACACTACCTTTTATTAATGGAAAACATTTTAATCCTCTACCCAAGTAACACAGATTATGCCAACTAGCATTAGAAAGTTATAATATGGTTTAATTATGGCATTTTTTTTGTGCAGCTCGTTTTATGGCGGTTTTATTATGGTCATGCAGAATGCTTATAATTTTTTTTCAACCATATGTTTTCAGATGGTTTTGAAAACGCTAATAAAACTTTTATTAATCATGCTGTTTTAGTTATTTTGAAAGAGTTATGAATGCTCTTTTTAAACTATAATAAAACACAAACCTAGAAGTTTGCTCCAAGCTTTCTTTTGCATGTTCTATAATAGCACTCAGTGCATGATTATTAAACCGCCATAAAACTTAGTGACAGTTCTCGATCAAGATGTCAAAACAGGACACGCTCAGATTAGATAGCACATATTTGAATTGGAACTCCCATTTTTACACATTTTTGGTAAGTTATGCGTGTTGGTTTTGAGTTAAAATTTAAAAAAAACATCTTTGAAAACTTGAAATCACCGAAAGTGAAATGAATATCTTTACAATATGAGTATTGAGTGAAAGGGCCCAAATAGTAAGAAAAAATTGTTGCTTGACGCCATCATTAATTCAAGATGGCGGCTTCCGCTTTTATTTTCAAAGCTGTAAATTACTGAAAATATCGTGAAACCTTCACAATATGGTTATTAGGTGAAAGTAATAAACGAGTAGAAGTCAAATTTCGTTGCCCGTCGCCATCTTAAATCCAAGATGGCGGCTACCACTCAACTTGAAAATACTGTAAATGACTGAAAATCGCATAAAACCTATATTATAGGGGTATAAGTTGAAAGAAATCAACCGGTAGAAGTTGAATTTCGCTATCTGACGCCATCTTGAAATCCAAGATAACGGCTTCCACTAAACTTTAAAATGTAGTGAATGACTTAAAATGACATGAAACCCAGGCGGTAGTGGGTAGAAGGGCTTAACGAGTAGAAGTCGAATATTGCTATCTTACGCCATCTTGAAATCCAAGATGGCAGCTTTCTATAAACTTTAAAAATGCTCTAAATCATTGAATATCGCATGAAACCTCCAAAATATGGGTGTTTGTCAATTGGGATAAGTTATAAAAAGTTTATTTTTGCATTCTGACGCTATCTTGAAATCCAGGATGGTGGCTTCAGCTGAACTTAAAAAGACTGTAAATGAATGAAAATAGCATGAAACTCCCAAATATATTGTATTGGGTGCTAAGGCTAAATGATAGAAGTCAAATATCTCTTTTCGCGTTTCTCTGAAAATCTGTAAGTGACTGAAAATCCCACAAAAACCACCACAATACAGACTCTGTTCGTTATGGCAACATTCGATTTTGGCACCATCGAATTTGGCACATGTGCCTAAATCAGACGGTTAACAGAAACAACATAACCTTATAGTTTTCGCTAGAATAAGACCAATACAATTTAGACATAATAGCATGATAGGAATAATAGAATTACATAAATGGCAAAAAAATCAAAAACTATAAACAAAACAAGAAAAGTTCTAAATGCATTAGAAACATAATGAAAAAATAATAAAAGTGATTTAAAATGATCTAAATTGTCTTAAAATAGTAGTTTTAATGTAGTATTACGTGAAAAAAAGTTGTGTTCAAGCGATTTTCATTGATTAACAGTATTTTAAATTCAATGGAAGCTGCCATCTTGGATTTCAAGATGGCGTCGGAAAGAAAAAAAATCGACTTCTAGTCTAGCCCTTTCACCCAATACCCGTATAGTGGTGGTTTAATGCGACTTTTTGTCAGCATTAAGCATTAAAAGTTGAGCGAATGCCGCCATCTTGGATTTCAAGATGGCGTCTGATAGCGAAATTCAACTTCTACTCGTTTAGCCCTTTCACCCGATACCCATTTTGTTGGAGTTTCATGCGATTTCAAGTCATTTACACCATTTTAAAGTTCAGCGGAAGCCGCCATCTTGGATTTCAAGATGACGTCAGACAACGAAATTTGACTTCAACTCATGATTTATTCCACGGGTCATTCAAAACCAATCCCTTTTCATTCAAAAAGTCTGTCCTCATTTACTGTACTAATGATTAACAACTCAGAAATGAGGAACTCAACCTTAGCGTGTAATTGGTTGGCTTGCGAGAGAAACGTCAAATCGTAGCTTTTTTTGGGGTCATCATTAAACCATAATAAAACTATGAATTGACTCACGCCATGTTGGTTGCAAAATCGAAGGGCACAAAATGACGCCATGTTGATGGATTCACAATGCAAGCATTGGAAAATATTTTTTCAGGCCTTTTTCCATCAATTCCATCATGATTGACCATCAGATTTGACGAGGCGCATTTATTTTAAGATACTATTTCATATACATTTTACCTGAAATCTTGACTGGCAGTAGAAAAGACGTTCAATATATGGTTAAAACATTGTTTTTTTTTAGCTATTAATTTTACCGGATCATATCTGAATAATGTAATCATCATTCCTCAACTATTATGGTTGCTGGAAAAAATAAAAAAAAAACTCCGAGAACTGACAGAACCGAAAAAAACAAAAATTTCTAACATGTTTAATAATAGCTTTTTAAAAGCTTTGGTGACCAACATTGATGACCAACAATTATATGTCTTGATGACGTTTCTAGGGTAGGGCCAAGTAGCCTGATTTTGGCTTTATAAGAGTCCAGGTGATGTTATAGATTGCGCTTTAGCTTTTTATGGAGATTAATGCGATAGTCCAAACGATATTTTGCTGACCAAAATAAAGCTAAAATTGTTACTTGGGTATTGAACAGCTTTATCTCTCTTGTTTTTAAAGTTATGTTACAAAATTTGTAGTTTTGGAAACCTCGTAATTTTTCTCAAATAACATTCAGCTACAATACACCAGTTTCCTGTTATCCTGAGTTTAAGAAAGAAAATCCGAAAAACATGATTCGGAAAAGACTGTAGATCAGCTCCGGAATGCTCGAAAAAAATTCACTTACTGTCCGAGAAAGCTCAAGTTAGAAGCTATTCGTTGCGCATATTTTTTTTTATTTTTTAACCACTAAAAATTTATAAAAGTTATGTTTTTAATCAATGAATCGTCAAAATGGTTGTCAAAGTATGGCAGCGAAAATGTAATTAAATCACTGGAATCGGTATAAAATTGCCTTTCTGGTGAGTATAAATTTATTGCGAAAATCTTGCGTTAATACACTCTAAGGCTAGAAAATCAAAGAAACTGAAAATTGACAACAAGTTCGAAAAAAAAGCACACTTTGAAAATTAGTCAAAAATTCTGTGTTGTGTATTTTGAAAATCTTAAGATGCGAAATTGTGCCAAATTACGTTAACTTTCAAAACTTTTTTACAAAATTTACCTGGAGTGACTTGAACAATTTTGACGGTCCAATAATTGAAAAGTACGGGTTTCGAATCACTTTTTTGCATTTTTGTGGTCATAATCTTAAAACATTAAAAAAAATGTATCCTTGTGTGCAACGTCCAGTTTCTAACTTCAGCATTCTTGGACACTAAGTGAATTTTTATTGAGCAAATTTTACCCATGGTCGTAAGAACGGAGGGTGGAGTTTGGGGTTTAACCCCCCTCCCCCTCCCCCATGAAGGTCCAGGAAAACCAAGCAAGGTTTTCAATTTTACACTCAAAATTTTAAATTCTATATAGAATTTTAATAATTAAGTAAGGTTGTTCAGGAGTAACAATCTTGTTATTAAACTGATGTGAAAACCTCGAAAACTAATCCTACAAAGTTCAGAGTTCTGCCTCAATTTCTCATATATAAATATAAACATATAAATTGCATTTCTATATTTATATTTTGGATTCTGTATCATGTTTAGGATACCGTAATCTGGGGTAAGATTGATCACTTTTTTTCAATATATTTCGATTATTTTTTCTGTTGAGGGGAATGTGGCATGTTTCATATTTTTAAAACCAGTACTAAACACCTATGAATGTAAAGCATGGATGCATAAATTTATTAGACTATTTAAATTTGCTTTAAAAATCTGTTCAGAATTTGATGCTTTGGAGTGATATTGATCAGTCTCTATTCTGACGGTTTTAACGAGTTTTTCTTAATCATGAAGGAAACAAAACACCTTCATAATATTTACATGTGCTAGTGCTAGTTTATCAATCTAACCTAGATTCTTAACGTTTTATTTTGAAAATATTTAATATCGAAAAAATAACTATGATGCTGCCTACATTTAGGGGCAAAAATTATAATAATTGCTAAAAAGTTTGAGGTTCAAAATACAAATGAAATTTCACCTTCACATATTCCCCCAGGCCCTCCCACTATTTCCATGTTCATTTTTTTTTTCAAAGTTAACGATTTTTGTCCAATACTGGATTACTCTTGGAAAATGTCCTTATTTTTTAAATATCAAAAATTTTATCATCAAATGACTTTGAAAATGGCACTAACACTGTTCATATATAAAGTAACAAAGTTATTCTTTCACATTAAAGAACGCGTAAGCATCTAAATGCTTTTTGGTAACATCAGGAGAGCTGTTTGTTTGTAAGCCAAAAAATTGATATTTTAGGATTTTGAAATTAGATGTTTACTAACTGAAATAAATTTCAAATCCAAACCAAATTTTACCTATTTTATACTCAATTAATAGGCTTTCAAACGTAGAAAACAGTTTTCAAAAATTCAAACTATAGACTGAGTTATTAATGATAATGTGGAATAGTTTATTGTTGGTCAAATTTACCCCTGTGATCAAATTTACCCCGTTTTACGGTACTCGATTTGTAGATTGAATCTTCAATAGAAAATTGAAATGAAAAGTGGTTTAGAAATCCTGGTTCGCGATTAATTATGCATTTCATTGAAAAATTGATTCATGAATCTAAAAACTTAATTTTTTTTTTTCAATATTTAGACAATCATTTTCCTAGCATGAAAAAATAGTAATCATCCTGAGTATTTGTTCCATATTGAGATTCGAAGATCTTAAACTAAATTCGTTTGAAGAATTCAAACAAAACAAGTCGATCCAGAATTAGAAAATTAGAATCAGATTCATCATTCAAAATTTGTATTTTAATTCAGACATGCTAATCGGATTCAGAATGAATATGTGGGTTTAGATTGAACCTCAAAATATCAGAATTAATTAAATTCATGATTTAAGGCTCTGAAATAAATTCAAGTTCTAGGCTCATTTTTATATTATACGTGTAGAAATGCAATTCTTATCTTAATTCAGATTTGGAGAACGCCTTTTTATACATTTTATGAATAATACTGAAATTCGGAGTCACATTCAAAATTAAAATTTTGAATTAAAGTTTCTTTTGTGTATAGGGGTCGACTGAATGTATTGTTTATCCTAGGAAATTCTGGATTGTAGTCTTTTTAAAAGCAAAAATGATTTTTGTGTTTTGTAAATCCAATGTTTCAATCCGTTTTGGATTTTCTTCAGGGACTAAAAAGTTTAGTTTTCTTATTCAGGTCGACTCGGCTGGCCGTTTGGAGCTGTCTTATAATTGTGAATATTTTTTCATGGATAAAACCCGTTTGTCTAGTGTTTTTGGGATAATTTTTTCAGCTTCTTAATATGCACTGTTTTCACTTTTTTGTGAAAAATGAAAACTGTGCATATTCAAATACTGAGGAAAAACTCCAGATAAACGGATTCTATCAATGAATAAATACTCACAATCAACACATTATGGATCAATAAATAATCTAATCCGAGAATCACCGTAGTTCGGCACTCTAAATCTTTGAACCAAATTCAACAACTTCCAAGCTTCTTTGAGTTACGGTTTGTTGAATACAGTTTAGTGATTGAATATAGAACATTTGAGTTATGCTTTTAAGTATGGCACACTTGGGATGAACGAAAAACGAGATATCACGCATTTGGTCTGCAATGTGTTAAAAGATAGCTTCAATCGACCAGCTGAGTTGAAATCAACAGGAAAACGAAAATTTTTAGCTCCTGAAGAAGATCCAAAACGGATTGAAACGTTGGATTTTTAAAAACAAAAATCGTGTTTGCTTCAAAAATGTCTGCAAGCCAGAATTCTCCTGGGAAAAAGAATTAATGGTTCAGAGTTCATGCTCAGAATTAACATTCTAAATTCAGATTCAAGTCCAGTTCGTTGAAAAGTTTTACACCCAAGATGAAAGTCTCAAAAAAAATTCGTTGAGGATACATATCACATATACATTTTAAAAAAAAATCACGTGATTTTAATAAGAGAAATAATTATGTAGAGAAATGAATCCAACTTAGATGAAATTTCAGGGACTAGAAAAAAAAAGTTTCGCTGACTGAATGTTTGAGTCAAGACCCATCTCTGGGTCGCAATTTAAAAATAGAAATAATTATTATAATAAAAAAAAAGCTGATAAAGATGTCTGAGACATTATGTCTCTTTATCTATGTTAACTGAACGCAAGAGTTCTGCAAGGAATTCCACATTTATTTGGTTTATTGTCCATTATTTATTGCAGTTTTTCTGAATAGATAAATTTAAAAATTAAATTTTCACTTTGGATCAAGTCAGCATCCATCTAATTTGAACCGCAAAATTTCAATCTCTTATTTTACTTTTTTTATATTAATTTTTTAATCGATGGTTAAAATTGCTCAAGAGTTTGCTCAAGAGTTTGGTAGATTTTGCTAATTTCATATAAGCTTATTTCTTTTTTTTAATTTCAAATTTTCTTCAAAAAAGTTATTCTCTGTTCTAATCAAAGAGGAAAAATTTACCATGTTCTTGAACAAGAATCAACTATATTTAAAATACTTTAACTTTTTTTTGTTTTTGTTTCGATTATAGTCGTTTTACCATCTTTGTGACCTTCGTGACTTTATTAACGTTCCAGTTGACGAACAAATATTGAAAAACTTATCCGGTACAACTGTGTTCGATATTTACTCTTGGGCTCGAACTCGCGGACATCGGCTCAGGAAGCAACAGCCTTGCTAACTGAATGGCGAAAGGGGGGGGGGGGGGGTTGACAAAAGAAGTAATTGATATTTGTTCCAGCCTAAGTTGTAGAGAAAACAATTAGCCACAATTTGATGATCATAACTTCTCGATTAAACCACATCGAACAAAGTCATGCTTCTTTAAAGTAGTGACGTGAATTCACTCAGTTAAAATAGAACAGGGTAGTGTACTGAATTCACGTCACATTTTTTTTTTAAAACGAACAAATTAAAAAAAAATTAACTAAGCTATGTTCGATTTGTAAAAATCCAACCATCTGGAGGGTAAAAACAGCTTTCGGGGAATATTCACCCTTAAAGAATTTTTCAAAAAAAAATTGGGTGACGTGAATTCTTTCATTAACGCTGATGTAAAACAGCTGGATTCCAACCGATTTGTATAAAATTTAGTGTCTCAGAGCTCTCTCATCATTTTCAAAGAAGCTCTTATTTTTTGTTGATTTACAATGTTAAAGTATTCTCTTCTTCTTACTTGAACAGCTTGCAGCCCTTAAGCTCAGCCGTTCGGGGGTAAGGGCCAGTAACTAAGACTATATGCCTTAAAGTATACTCGTAAAATTTAAAAGTTTCCTTTTTATGTTTTGGTTTTAAAACAACCCCATTGGATATAAACAAATTCTTTTTTGTACATAATGAAGCAGTATTTGTTGGCTTTAAAACGTATTAAAAAAATCAATCCATATATTTTAATTAATTATTTTGTAAAAGTTGTCAACAATTACACTTTTCCAAAAAAAAAATTATTTTCAAAATTATATAAACCATGTTAAACAATTTTTTTATCTCTTTTTTCCTTGGTTTGTTTGATTTGAATTATTAAAATTATTGACAAGTTTGAGATTTTTTGATACCCTAACGGATAAAAATCCCTTGTGAGCGGTACAAGCGCGTGGAATGTGTCTAGAGGTGACAGACAAAATCTGACTATAAATTGCGACTCCAGGAAGCGAAAATCTTCCAAAATCAGTTTTTGAATATATGCGCAAAAAATATGTCATTTTTTTAATTATTCCCTCGTGAATTAAACCTATACCGTTATCATTAGACTATTTTCTCGGAAACAGGGCAATGTCTCGAGTTGAACATTTGGAAGATCTTTTTGTTATTTATGGCTGGATTTTAAGATTCGCATCTATTATATCACCGATACTGCTTCTAAACAAAACACATACTAATAATTGAAATAGTTGTAATCTAGTTTGAGATTTGATACTTTGAATTGGAAACTTTGGTTGTACCAATGCAATTGATAAAGACTTTTCATTAAAGAATAGTTTTTACCGTTCATTTCATGATTTTTTATAACATTTACTAGCAGGCCCGATAAACTTCGTCTTACCATGTTCAACTTGGCGTTCATTTTACATTTTTCCTAGTTTTTTTTAACATTACCCTCCTTTCCCTTTACTCGAATCGTGCCGCTTAATTCTATCAAAATAAAACCTAAAAATCTCAACTCAATTCTACGGGTCTTTTAAAATCCACTTTTTGTTACTCGTTCCATAAATAACTGTATGTAGATAATATGTATGTTTCATTTGTTGTATTCTATTTAGTAGATTTATTCCGTTTTGTTCGAGTTCACGCCAAGGTTTTATTGGGACTAAGAAGATCGGACCGAAATAAAAAGTTTCTCATATATTGGAATGTATTGCGTATGAATCTTTTTTAAAATAGAATTTTGAATATCGGGACAATTTTTGGAGTATTTGCCGAATATTTTGCCTAACGCAGCGCTTTCATTTCCGAATTAGCTTTGGATTTAGAGCTGAAGAAATAAAAAACATAACAACAGATTTTTTACTAACCATTTTCAAACAGCTTTTTATTCACCAACCTCATCCTTCGAAGCAGTTTTTGAATTAAAATCCATCTTTTCACCAAAATCATGTTCAAAAAAGTTTCGCCTGATATTAAACTTATAGACTTTCACATTTCAATTTTAAGTGTTCCCAAACAGTACTTGTCATGACATTAAATCTGTCTATTTTGTATCTACAGCAAATTCCTTTAATTTATTTATTCAAGCAAAAAATGCAAATTAATTCCTTTAAACTTTAACCCAATGAATCAAAGAAACGATTGGTTTTGAAAAGAGGAAAAAATATGTTTAGATATGTTCACCCATTATTTAAAAGCTTCTAATTGAAGCATTGCGATGTTCTGATTTCAAAATTTCCCGAACATTGTTGGTGGTGATCTGCGATTTCATTTAGGATTATGTAATATTTTTAAAACTTTATAGCATTTAATTGAAAAGCACATTTTTTGAAATTAATCAGCTCGAAAAGAAATGATCTGTTCAGGTTTTGTTGATTCCATGAGTTCATTTTGTTTCCTGGAAATTATCATATAAACAGAACCTTAATAAAAATTAGGTGTCTTTTTTACTGTAAATCTTAATTTTCAAAAATGAAACACCGGTCAAATCCTAATC